>NC_079901.1:23429955-23729955 GCF_024868665.1 Triplophysa rosa | reverse complement strand
TACATTGCATTACACTATATATATGGATGAAAAGTATTCACATTTTAAAGTGATAGTTCACCCAAAAATGGAAATTCTGTCATCATTTACTCGCCCTCTTTTCATTTCAAACATGTATGACTGTCTGTCTTGCACAGAACACAAAAGAAGATATTTTGAAGAATGTTATTAACTGGACCCCATTCACTTTCATTGGTTTTGTGTCCATGCAATAGAAGTGAATGGGGTCCAGTGCTGTTCGGTTACCAACTTAATTCAAAATATCTTCTTTTGTGTTCTGCGGAAGAAACAAAGTCATAAAGGTTTGAAATGACAAGAGGGTGATTAAATGATGACAGAATTTTCATATTTGGGTGAACTATCACTTCAGTTTTTAATAAAGGCTTCAACGTACAGTATTTCAGCTTCCAAAATTTTGTATCCCAACAGGTTGCAGTTCTGTCTGACTGTCCACGTCTTTTTTTATCGGCCTCTCTCCTCATGCGTTATAACCTTTCCTGTCTTGCATCACCCCAGCATTAGCCACTTCCATTTACGGGTCAATGAAAATCATAAAGGGGTTCAGTCCCATGCGGCTTGACTGATGAGGAGAGCGGAACTCTGACCGCTAAGTGGTCCGGGACACAGAACGCTGGACTTCTTAAGGAATGAATGACATCTTTCCTACAGAAGTGATGGCCAAGCATGTCTGCGCTCGTCTTGGCTGGACGCCCAAACAGAGTCTGCTGCGCACATCGAGAGAAACATTTCTATCTTCTGACATCGAGGCCAAGGTGAGCATCCCTGGAAGGGGGTGAGTTACAATGCCGGACAGAGGGGATGTGACCCGGTGATCCTACCTGCGGTCAAACTCTATTCCTGCAGCTTTAGCCACCGAGATGGCCGTTGTTTGGTGCTTCTGATAGATGGGTTGAAAATATTTCTAAAGTTTGGGACCATGGCAACTGATGTTGTTCCAAACCTTCTTTTGGACGCAAATGATGTTTTTATGTTGTTCGAGCTGCATTTGTCCATTTAGTGAATTTCAAGCATTAAACCAGACGTGTTCCACAGGTAAAAGACTAGTTTCCTTTCGTAAACTATTCCTTTAAGTTAGACCGAATGGTTTGACATCATTTAAACCACAATCACGTCAAAGCGGTTGTGCTAATGGGCAGAGCATTTAGCTTGCTTAATCTTGTGACTCCACCTGGGATAAGAGGTCAATGACTTGCGCTTTGATTTTTTTATTCTAGCGCTTCACGTCCATCCCCCATCGGTGTCCCTTAATCATCCGCTGTGCGGCTTGGAACGACCCTGAATGAAAGTCTGCGGTGTAGATCGAAGAGATTTGAAGGGGACGTAACAAATATGGACACATAATCGGAGCAAAGCTCCTGTTGAGTGCCATTTTTCCCGGCAGTCACTTCAAGGTCTGTCAGATTTTGGGTAAGGATTCTTCGGGGATTTTGTCGCCTCTCAATGTATATCCTGCATTTTAGCCTTACCGCAAGCTTATCCTCTTCGGAAAGGAGAAAAGCGGTCAAGCAAAACCGATCGACTCTCCTGACCTTCAGACGATATTTTATAGATGAGGCCGCTCTTCCTCAAGGCGGGTGCGGATGAAAGCATATAGCAGAGCGGCGTTGAGAAACTCTAAAAATTCTGAGCTACGGACCAACCGTGTCTGATTGCGTCACAGGGGAATGAGAGGAATTTCAACATGATGACGCGTGACAAGCCTCATGAGACGTATGAAGCCTTGTCCTCTCTGCCGGTGGAAAATGGAAAGCTTAGCAGAGTGTTTGGTTTCAAACTTGATTTTCTTATCCTACAGTATTACTTTTTACTTTTTCGTAGGAAGTTAGTTTATTTATTTTTCTTTATTAGAAAGCACTTGGAGTTAAATGTGCTGTTAGTGAATCTTATGAAATTATGTGTCTGGCTCATAATTCTTCCCCAAATCAAAAGAAGGAAGAAATTACATTTTGCGTAAGGAAAATAAAGCTTTGTTTTATGAAGAATAAATATTTTCTTTTTTTAAACTATCCCCACTTCCTGATATTATGCAAATGACGAAGAAACATAAAATAAAGAAAAATATTCATTTCTTTCTGTATTGAGAACAGACAATTATCTTATTTAAGTTTTCTCTACAACATAGTAGTACTTGTACGGTGTTTGTTTTGATTTAAATGAGAAATTATTGTTACAGTAATGAGGACCTGATAAGAGTAACCGCTGGGGAATGAGAACCACCAAAAACTAGACTTATTAGCGTAATGGAGATTTAGGGAGAAATGTGAAATAATTGTAATGACAATTAGCTTGAAAATAATTTTCCTTATGCAAAATAGAATTTTATTAATGTTATTTTCCCATAAAACGTGAGCTGTTTTTCAGAAGATTCACTCATAGATAATAAAGTTGCCTCAAGTTAAACTCACTTCTAATGGAACGGAGTATGAATGTAATGCAGCATTAATGATTTTCTCCTCCTGCAGCCATTTGACATGAAGACACTGGCAAGCGGAGTTAATGGAGGGTTTAATATCTCTAGTTTTCAAAGTCTGTCTCAAGTATTTGTAGAACAATGAAAGGGACAGCAGAAAGCATAATAAACACCAGGTTGCGTCAGCAACACATACTCAGTTGTATATTAAAGAACTGGTGGCACAGAAATGTAGATATATACTCAAATGAGTACAAACAGAAAATGAGCAAAAGAAAAATTATTTTCATTTTTTAAACACCAATATTTTTTTTAGTACCCGCTGATACCGATGCCTGTACCTTTTCACAACACAGTGGGACTAATAAAAATAAATAGCTTCATAATTGCAAAAAACTCCACCTTAAACGCATTATATAAAAAAAAAATGATGTGCTTGTCCCAATCTTTCAAAGCAAATTTCACAACAAATTTATGTCAGTTATGTCACATGAGGTATCGGTGCATTTTTACGAGAACAAGTACGTGAGCTTAGTATCGGGCCCGATACCGATACTGGTATCGATGCATCCCTAAAAAACACAGATTGTCTTCACGTTCACCTTTATGAGAACTTCCCAAGATGCATGTTCTCGTCATCCACTGACGTCCGGTGAAACCAGAATGTAGACTCATCCCGGGACATCTAATGGTCCCAGAACCCATTAGTCATGATATCACGAGGGATTATATTAAGGTTTGCCACTCTGGAAGGACTTTATTTTTCTTTTGTCAGCATTTATCAGGAACGTCCACGGTGCCAATGTTCGTTTCTGTACTGAACCTTAGGTAATGTCTCAACAAGCCGCAGGAGGAGGATCAGAATGCTGCCGGCGCCGCTGGATAGACAGCTGAAACACTCTCACAGCCCGGCAGACAGCTACAGACAGCAGAGTTTTAGGGCGTTAATGGCATTTTTACATTCAGCTATCAGCGCCATCTAGAGCAAGCGAATCATGTCCATTCAGCAGAAACTCTTTGGATGTTAATGGCTTGATGGGCTGAGCAGAGCCAAAAATGGGCTTTGCTCTCGACAAACAGTCTGCTTGGCTCGGCTCCCACCCGTCTCTTCACACTTGTCTTTGAGAACGAAAGACTTCGTTAGAATCTCATTCACACCGGCCGTTTATCATCTCACACCTCTGACGCTCAGAGCCGGACACGTTAAAAGACTTATTTACCCCGGATTCTGTGGGCTTGCTTTGTTTCTCTTAACGTAGCTCAAATTATAGCTTTTCTGTGCTTGAATTCTCACTTCTCTCCAAATGCATTCAGAGATCTGGAAAATAAGTGCACGCTTAGGTGGTTTTAAATACCTCGTATTTGAAAGAAAGCCGAATGTTTTCCGAATGATGAGAAGGACCTTAGTTTAATAAACAATAAACCGTGAAAGGTAAATATTGAAAGTATTGAAAATACTAAATGCAACAGTTCACCTAAAAATGAACATTCTTTCTTTCCAAACCTGTATGACTTTGTCTTCTGCAGAACACGGAAGAAGTATTTTGAAGAATGTCGATAGCCAAACAACACTGAACTACAACGATTTCCACTGTATGAACACAAAACCACTGAAACATTTCTCAAAATATCTTCTTTTGGTCATATACAGGCGAATGACATGACGGTAAATAAATGATGACAGAATTTTTATTTCTGGTGAACTATCCCTTTAAGAATAAACAAATCTTCCTAAAAATATTACAGATCATTGATCTAAATTTAGGTTGTGTTTTTAATACAGAATTTGTATGGTCACAGGTATGAATGTGTGCCGTAATATCTGTTTTGTAGACTTTTGTCTCTTTTTTGTAAGCTTGTTCTCACAACGTCAAGCAGACATAATTATAACAAAGGCACCTCTGCGTCTGAAACGCCACAGCCCAACACACACTAAGTGTTTCTTTGCATTTATATTCGTGTTTATGTGTAGTGTCTGGTGTAAATGACAGTAATGTATGCCTCAGTGGTCTCTCCCTGTTAGCGGTTAGGACAGAGATGGCGGATATACTGGAAAAGCATAGAGATATATTACAATAATGAATTCCCCCCCATCCTGGGCAGGAGGAGGGAGAGACAGTGAGTCCCTCTAAATGACTCCCATTAATTCCCATTCCAGACTTCATTTCTCTTGCTGTGCCGTGTGTGTGTGTGAGCAACAGTGTTTGCATGTTTGGCGCTCAGTAATGTTTCTTATACCCATCATTAAACCTCCGCTGAGCTTTAATAGAATTCTTTTTGAATTTGTGGTGGAGGTAAAACCAAACATAAATGATTAATTACTGTTCGTCTCAATAAAACAGCAGGGCTCCGGAAGTCAAAATGCTATTGAAAGTCTCCGTAGCAAAATTGAATTTTAGTAAGAATGTATAAACCTTTCAAGACAGACTTGTGACGAAAGCTGAGACTGTTAAATAATAGTATACAGTGTACGCTTGTAGCCATTAGACAGCGTGGTTTTCGACATTTTAATGATGAAACAATGTTTAATTTTTTTTAAGATTGTAGAAGTACCTGGTCAAGATCTACAACCACTCGACAAAAGATCCATCAAGGAAGGAGTTAAAATGTCCATAGAAGCAGTGTTGGGTAAGTTACTCTGAAAAAGTAATTAATTACTAGTTACTAATTACATATTCAATAGTGTAATTAGATTACTGTACAAATTACTCTCTCCAAAGAGAGTCGGTCCCCTTTTTTGAGGGTGGGGCTAAAAAGTGATTTCAACTTTTAAATCAGTGTAACACTGGAGTGCTCTTGTCTAGAGACCTAATCTTGGTCTTGTTTTAAAGAAGAGATTCTATACTTTATTGTAGACGTGTCTGGAGTTGAACAATGAACGTTTCTCATCAAAAAAAACCCACCAGAAAATTTAAGAAATACTTCTAAACAAGTTTTGTGTCAAATTTCAAGCTGATATCACAAAAAATGTGGTTTCTGGGATAATTTGAATCGTTACACCAACAACTGCCACTAGGTGTCATATAGGTTTACTGCATACAAATTACAAATTAATACATTTCATCATTATATATGAGAAGGACATTCTTGGAGCTTTCCAATGAAATAGAAGTTTTTTAGATTTATTTTTAAATTTACAATAAAATATGATTGAATATGTAATATTTATAATTGTAGCAAATGGGCCAAATGACATTTGAGAAAATTGCTTTTACTAAGTGATTTCTATTGCAAAACTGAAATATCTGAAAGTTCTGAAATATAAAATCTACATACTTCAGTGTTCCACTGAAACGGTGACATTTAGCAGCATTTAATAGTTTTTATGCTCACTCTTGTCATAAATTACTACTCCTACATAATTTATTTTTGTAAAACACTGGTTAAATATGTATTCTAGAGTCTTAGACCTTTCCAATGATGTATAGTTTGTCATGATTAGATAAGATTTTAGTTGTGAAATATTGAAGTAAACCTAGTTGTTCCAATAGTGGAACGGTGACTACTTATTACTAATTACTTTCTATATCTTATATCAACTTTGATTAGTTAAGTGAGTCAAGGATAGATAAAAAACAACTCTTAATTCATTCAAATAAATAATATAAAACTACATAAAGTACAATTATTAACTGACTTGTATTACAAATGTGAGAAAGATACATTAATGCATGCATTGTAAAGTTAGATTTTGTATTTTAATGTCAATTCCACTATGGTATACATTGCACAGTATTTAATTCAGTTACATCAGAAGTAACTGTAATTTAATTACAGAACAAATAAGAGTAATCCCTTACTTTAAGGGAAAAGTAATTAAATTACAGTAACTAATTACTTAGTTACTAGTTACACCCAACACTGCATAGAAGTGAGTTCTTGTAGGTTATCAAAGTACTGAAAGTTACCTACAACATTTATTAAACAAAGGCACAAAAAAGATTTATCTGGATGTAAAGTCAGGCCATTGGTTGACTCCAATGGAACCGTTTTTTCACAGCAATGGCGGTTCATGGAGGCTCTCAATAGTTCCCGGAAGTTACTAGTAACGCATGGAGCTGCAGCCAAACAGACTGATTGTGACAAACTTTTAACCCATTTAAAGACGTAAATCAATTAATGAATAAAAAGGGAAAGAAATAAAGCATTAAAAGAGAAAACATAACTTCCTGGAACTATCTCAAGGCTCTATGAATCATGTGTGACGCGAAAATTTTGAACTTCCGTTGGCGCAACTCTCTCTCTCTCTCAATGGCTTTAAATGCTTACAGGTGAACACTTACCATGCTATTGTTGTCTTTTGTTTTTTCTCTATGTGATTCATTGAAACATCTTTATTTTATTCTGTATCTAAAATGATAAGAAGGAATATTCCTCAATAATCCTTAAAGGCAGGGCTGCAAAACCACACGTCCTGTAATTTTTCCTCCCGATTTTCAAAGACTTCAATACAGATGCTGTAATGTTGTAATTCATCTCAAAGACATTTGGTTTAGTTCAAACGTTTTATTTAAGAACTTTCTTCAATTTGGAGGAACTAAACGGAAGATTTATTTCTGAAACCCAGGCCACTGGAAAAGTGGGTGGTCACCGTTTCCACCTATTCATCACTATTAAACTACAATTGAGTCATTGTGACACAGTTATTCTTCTTCATAATTTTCAACGGTTTAAAGTTACTTTAGTTCAGGGACATTGAAAGAATATGTGTTCTTTCCCGGTCGCCTCTTCCTTTTTAGAATTGTTACTGTCATGACAATCTATCTTTTATGTGACAGTCATTGTTGTTAACCTTTTCTTTAATGTGTGCCATTCTCAGGTGGCGTGCCCATGGACCGCCGGATGAATATTGCCAACAAATATGGCAATAGCTTGCAAAAATTACTGGTTCCAATCAGGATCCATACTACTCGTGCATGGCAGACAGTGTTGTTTTCCAAGTCTTTGAAAGATTTTTGGAGGCACTAAGAAGCAATTTCATATTAATGAGCAGAACTGCATATTCTGCTTTGATTTTATGTCAGTGGAGTAATCTATATTAATTACTTTTGGATAGAGGGAAAATTCAGATTACAAAGTGTAAACATATTTATGCTGATTTCTTCGGTGTTCTCTGTGCAGCAGCTCATTATTTGAATCGAAGTTTTTTATTATATGTGCCTGTTTATTATTGTAATGTTTACTTTTTCAGATCAGCCCACATAAACAAATAGAGCTGGACAGATAGACCTTTTTTTCTACTGATCAAATAGTAAACTGGACCAGCCTTTATCCCCAAACATGACTTTCTGTCACAAATCAAGACTATGACTAATATAATAACTAATATTAGCTAAATCTAGTGGTGTAGGACATCAAAATATTGCAGCATGCACGATATATCACAATGGTGTGCAATAACTGAATGATTTTAATACTTGAAAAAGTTTTAGTTTGATGCAGATAGCAAAGAGACCGATGAGACAAAGAGAGTCACAGCTAACGTTCTAAGAACGTTTGCAATATGTTTTTTTCTGAGCGTTTTAAACATTCCACTAACAATATAAAAATAATGTTTTCACACCAGCATTTTAGAATGTTTACCAAGACATTAAATGTGCCATGAATTAAAACCACAATTTTAACCCGAGCTTTTGTTATATAAGAGGGAATCGTATTCACGCGAACATCACGAAAGTGTCAGAACTGAAAACGGCCTTGTTACTGAGATTACATCTGTTATTGACACCAGGCCCAGCGAACGGCAGGTTCTGGAATGCACCTATCTATGGTTGAACACTGCCTCCACAGAAGAAAATCAATGACTACTTCTCTAGCCCCGCCCACTGGTTCACGCATGACAGAACTGAAGTGACACTAGTGGCGCGGAACCAGATAGAGCGAGCAAGCAATAAACATGCCGTTAAAGATCGCAAAGTATTGTGCAGTCAGTGCCTGGTTGTGGAAGAACACAATCGCTGCATATGCCGTAAAATCACAGGCTTCATTTATCCCGTGCGAATGCGTCACATGAAATACAGATGTGGGGAGGTCATTTATAAATCACACGAGGTCTCCGGATAATACTAATCCCGTGCGAATAGGGCGAATGTGTAACCTAACGTTACGTCTCTAACCAAATTCACAGAAGGCTCCAACTAAGTTTACTATGCAAACTCCTATCCAATCATAGCAGTGGGCGTTTACTTCCAAGTCTTCGAGTCGGCCTCAAAACCCGGGTAGAAAATATCCTATTACTTAATGATTTTGATGTTTTCGAATGTAAAAACCACGCGACCGTCATAAGTAGACCTCATACAACAGTATAAAACAATAAACAAACCCAGTTCATGACACCTTTAAATGTTGATCAAGTTCTCTTTAAACGTAACTTTGAGAGAACGTTAGACGATGTAAAACATCAACTATTGGTTGTATCATTTCAATTTGAAAGTAAGGAATAATTGACCACGGGCTGTTAAATTCTAAATATGAAAAATAATGCACACCCTGAGGTGGTAGTGCGGCCACGTAAAGCTCAGTTCGTCACCCAATCAGAATGAAGCATTCAACAGCTCCGTGTATAATTGCATTTGATGTAATTTAATTTGATTTAACAAACTTAAAGAAATATGGTATTTGCATATTGTAAATCATGTTTTTAACCGTGTTATCAAGTTATCACATATTACATTTTTCTTGAATATCATGCGGTTCTAGCTCATCAGTTTAGCATGGAAAGCATCATGTGTGATGATCAGCATTATAAGACTGATTAAATTCAGCGTGTGTAATCTCTTCTCTCCAGTGGCCGGCATCCATGTGCACCGCTGGCTGAAGACCAGATGAACCAGAAGCTTAACCAGCTGTTTACTTGACTTATCATACCTGTGATATCTCAAATCGAGGGAACTCACGCCTCACAACTCCAGATGCAGTCCGATAAATACCTGGGATATTTATTTGCGTATCTATCAATTTGGCCGACTGTAATGTCTTATAGCAGCAATATGTATTAGGTTATTAATAATAATGTTGTTTTTACCTTGTGTCTGTGCCTGCTGGACTGTGCTAGCTGCTGTATAGCTCATTGATTCAACGTCTCGGCATTAGAAGAAACAGCAGGCGTAGTTTAATGATGCCCAGTAGTTTAATGGCTTCTTTTTTTCACGCCTACTATTATCGGGTAATGTGTAAGATATTCCATCTGTGTAATTAAT
The DNA here is from genome assembly GCF_024868665.1 of Triplophysa rosa. Lineage (NCBI taxonomy): Eukaryota > Metazoa > Chordata > Actinopteri > Cypriniformes > Nemacheilidae > Triplophysa > Triplophysa rosa. The sequence goes on along the minus strand of NC_079901.1, from coordinate 23,720,325 downwards.
GACTCATGTTTTGAACAACGGCAGATATTTTATAAGACAGCTGGGATTGCGATATGAACAGAGAGCTTTTATCTGATAAATACTTCTGTAATCCTTTGTAGGCCAACTCGGATGGATGATTCGCCAAGGGTTCCAACAGGAAATTTTCTAATGGGCGTTTGGAATATCAGAGAGATAAAAAATCTAAAAAAAATAATATCGGCTTTCGATTTATGAGCGAAATAAGCTCCGTGGTTAACATGACTTTTACAAGTAGCTGGAAGGTTAGTTAGGTTTATTTAATTTTTATTAATTCTTCATTTGTTTCTGTTTGAAATCAGGCTTTAATACTTGATTCTGTTCACTTGATCGTGTCCTGAACAACTGTGGGAGTCTATGTAGCAAGATATTAACATTTGAAGTTTATAAAGCATCTTGTGATTTAAAACTCACAGTCGATATAAAGCCGTGTGTCATTTACGTTTTCGTCAAATGAGGCAGTAAAGTCACTTCAAGTAATGTAAGCCACACGCTTTTTAAAAGAATTTTAATTGCATTGCTTAAAAATGCCAGTTCTCAAAGAATATAAACTGTACGCCTTTCTACCGACTCTGTTGTAAGCAGTTATTTCGCTGGATTTTATATCTCCTATATTTGGCTAAAGTGGAACGTAGTTTACTGTCAGATGGGTAGTTTAAGCCGAAAAATCTAGGTTAAAGCTTTCAGTTGTTTGGTAAACGTCTGCATTGGTCTGTTTCTGTCTTTACTGTCATGGTAGGTGACGGAGATGAACTAAGTGGAAGAAAAGGACACATGGATTTTATGCCCGTTTTCATTTGGCAGCTGTGAAAGAAGATCCATCAGATATGAAGATTGAGGACCGCTTCAGCTCAAGTATTTGTATTAGGTGTTATCATTTTTGCTATTTTATATGATGTTTTAATGTAATGCAAAATTAACCTTGGAATCTTATCACTTGTATGCCAACAACTTCTTCTGTGTGCGCCAACGTTTCCAACCCCTGATCTATTCTAATCTACGCTACAGATCTGTTTTTGTGATATCATGAGCAGTACGTTTCTCCCAGTAGATCTGATGTTCCGAGCTGAGAAAGCGTCGACTGAGTATGGGGATTTTATACGTGACAGCGGGGTTCAGTTTGTGACCAAAAGTGCTTCGTCAGCGTCTTGCCACAGGGTACACGTGTATATATTAGTCACCTGTTCCTCCCTGATGGTGTGTGTTTGAAGAGCTCTGGAGGGCCGTGAGATGCCAGACACAGACTTCTGCACTCACTGCACAACTTTTTTCGGTTTCATTAGATTATTTGTGACTCTTATGGGCTCTAAAGTTTCATAACGCTGAGCGGAGGTGTGGAAAGAAGAAAAAAATGAAAAGGAACATTTAGACGTTACATTTCGGCATTTAGCAGACACTTTTATCCAAACTGGGAGGAAAACAGTGAAGTGATTCATCTTACGGAGGCAATAATACGAGAAGTGCTATACAAAGTTACAAAGACTTTTAGAGACGGAGAAGGGACAGAGAAAAGATTTTTTGTCTTCAGAGTAAGAAGTCAACAGTTCCTGTCAAGTATTCTTGAAAAAGATGCTGAGGGATGCAATAGACTGGACAGTGTTTGGAAGAGGAAAGACAAAAGGAATGAAAGAAGGGAGGAGTAAAAGAAAGAAAGGTAAACACGATATGAAAGATGAAATGGGGAAAGACGAAACGAAAAACAGAAGTGTGTGAAAGAAAAGAGGAGAACGGAAAGATGTGTTTGAAAGAAGGAAGTAGGGAACGACTAAAGAAAAAAGAAAGTGTGTGAAAGTAAGATAGGAATGAAGGAAGGAAGGAGAAAGAAAGAAAGAAAGAAAGAAAGGGAGTGAATGAGAGAGAGAGAGATAGAGAGAGAGAGAGAGAAAGAGAAAGAAAGGGAGAAGGAGAAACAAAAAAAGAAAGAAAGAAAGAAAGAAAGAAGTGGGGTAAGACAAGAAAAAAGAAAGTGTGTGAAAGTAAGATAGGAATGAAGGAAGGAGAAAGAAAGAAAGAAAGAAAGAAAGAAAGAGAGTGAGAAAGAAAGAAAGAAAGAAAGAAAGAAAGAGAAAGAAAGGGAGTGAGTGAGAAAGAAAGGGAGTGAGAAAGAAAGAAAGGGAGACAGAGAGAGAAAGAAAGAAAGTGAGTGAGTGAGTGAGTGAGTGAGTGAGTGAGAAAGAAGAAAGGGAGAAAGAAAGAAAGGGAGTGAGAAAGAAAGAAAGGGAGACAGAGAGAGAAAGAAAGAAAGTGAGTGAGTGAGTGAGTGAGAAAGAAGAAAGGGAGAAAGAAAGAAAGGGAGTGAGAAAGAAAGAAAGGGAGTGAGAAAGAAAGAAAGGGAGTGAGAAAGAAAGAAAGAAAGAGAAAGGGAGGGAGTGAGTGAGTGAGAAAGAAAGGGAGAAAGAAAGAAAGAAAGAAAGAAAGAAAGAAGTGGGGTAAGACAAAAGAAACAAGAAAGTGTGTGAAAGAAAGATGGGAATAAAGAAAAGAAAGACAGAGAACAGAACAGACAGACAGACAGAATAAGAAAGAAAGGAAACAAGGAAGGGATGTAAAATGACAGATGAAAAGAGAGCGGGAAGAAAGAGATTGTATAGGGTTGTATGTAGGTGTGTTTGTGAGGAAGTGCACCTCTCCACAGGCATTGTGTGTGTACTGGTATTCATCACTGTGTGTGTGTGTGTGTGTGTGTGTGTGTGTGTGTGTACTGGTATTCATCACTGTGTGTGTGTGTGTGAGCATCAGTGATGAAGCAGAACTGTTCTAGTCTTTAACCGTGTCTCAGTAATGAGGCGCTCTCTGGTGTACAGGCCGTGCCGTGAGCTGGCCGTCGTGCTGGGAACATGACGCACTGCGGGCGGTTCAGGCTGCGCTGTGGCGCCTCTGCTAGCCACCCAAGTGTGTGGCATCCCGCAGGCCTGCGACTGCCAGCTCGTCTGACTTCGGCACAGGACCCCGGGGTCTCTGCCTCTCATTAAAGCCTCTGTGAGGGAGAGACCGTGTCCTTTCATATACAGCTTTGCCCTTTGGATGTCTTTACCTTTGACCCTTCTCACCACTCCGGTAAACGCCACATCTCATGTGCTGCTGGCTCCAAAAACATCTTACATCTTTTCCACTTCATTTTTAAAAGAGTATAGAAGACAGATATTGTATTTATTGTATTAAAAACGGTTTTCTCTGTGACAAACAACACACAGAAACGTGGCTGCGCTCCCGCGGTCAGATTCTTTCTTTGGCCAATCAGAAAGCACTTTTTTTGGCCTGTCAGTCATGTCCCAGGGCAGGAAAGCATGAAGGAGGTTGTCAGTTGGTCACAGTTTTGTTATTATTGCTTTTGACAACGAATGTCATAGGATCTATACAAGGTCATTGTAAAGCTCTTCTGGTTTATTTGATTTGTTGTGTGTGTCTGTAGAGGGCTTTGTGTTTGCAAAGAGAGCTCTTGTGTAGGTTCCAGGAGTTATTAGACCAACATCACCAAAAAAGGGAAAGTTTATTTACTTTTACTTTCAACCATGTATTTTCATAAAGCTCACTTTATGAGACATTTTGAAGAATGATAAATGCCATTTTCTATACCAAGGCCATTAATGTCGAGTCCCTAACATTCAGTCTAAATTTCCTTTTGTATTTCAGGAATCAGTCAGGCCGTGTTCACATTTGACTTCTTTTTTGACAATAAAAGTTGACAATAGCGCTTTTTTAGTAAAAAAAAAAACGCTTGCAGCGTTATGGTTACAAATAGCAGAAGCAATGTTCAAAGATAGTATTTGTGGATGAAGGCAGCTTAGAGAGACAGGCTTCATAACAGAAGTCTATTTGAATTATAAACAGAGAGCGTCTTTGCTACAACCAATCACATAAAAACTACAATACTAATCTCTCGCTAGAAATGCAATCAAAAGTTATTGAAAGTGTAAATAAAATGTACATTTATACAAAACTATGCTACAACGGGCGTTTCGGCCAGCATTTTATTTTTTCAAGCTTGAGCCTTCTCGACCAATCACGTTCCTCGCATGTTGTTATGGAAATGACAGGCTTCCTTCATTGGTTAGCTGTGAAAAAGATGCTTGACGTAGGGCATTTTTTTTTTAGAAAAGTTTGACTTTTTTCAACCTCAAAAGTCACTCTGAGCTTGAGAAAAAAACAGTTTACTCCATTGGATTATTATGTAATCATAATTATAACTTCTTTCAAAAAAGAAGTCAAGTGTGAACATGGCCTCAGTCGTCATTTACTCCCATTCCAAACCTGTATGACTTTCTTTTTTCTGCAGAACACAAAATATTTGTTGAGACAACATTGACCCCCATTGACTTCCATTGAATGAACACAAAACCACTGAGACATTTCTCAAAATATCTTCATTTGTGTTCCACTGAAGAAAGAGTCACATACAGGTTTTAAATGGGAGAACTGTCCCTTTAAGTCCCCGCAGCTGCTAAAAGTGCACGTACTGTGCAGTTCAGGTGCAAAAGGAGACCGAAATGAAGGAACAAAGAAAAACAAGGGATTCCCAAGGTTCTCTTTCATTATGAGGAGCTCTTCTCCTACTGGGAATTGTGTTTTCCTTTTACTGCGAGAGGAGAAAAGCTGGATGAGGATATAAGGGGCTTTACACATTCTTCATTCTTCCCTGTCCTGAGGGTCAACGCTGTGCCACCCTTTGAAGATCTTGCTGTAACACAAAATGTGTGTTTTTTATGCTGCGTTCACACCAAACGCAAAGTGAATAGACATGAATTCGGGCTGGGCAACGCAAATGATGCGAATCAAGTGCCACATCCGGGCGAGTTGGAAAATTTAAACTCGAGCGAGAAATTTGCGCTAAGAGCTCATTGACACCTTTTTGACACTTTCCGTCATTGGCGCGAAAATAACGAACCATTCCCGCGAGTACTAAAGAGCGAGAGTGTTTAGTGTGAACATAGCATTATACGTAGGTAAAGATGTTGGCCGAGGTATGTAGTGTTTGGTGGATTTGAAACCATGATCAGTCAAATCTTTGTGATCTTTAATCATTGTGGATGGAGTTAAGTGTGTGTATGTGTACATTCTATCTGTGAGCACGTTTCTATGTGTTTGTGTATTTTCGTACTCTGCGAGATGTCAGAATTTGGCTTCGTCTCTAAATGTTAACAGTGGTTTCGCCTCAGCGGTCTTGGTGATCAAAAGAGACCCAGAGTTCCCGCAGGTCTTCCTGATTAACATGCATGCATGACGGCATGACATTTCAGAGATAAAGAGATGCTCTTTCCTTATTTCCTTCATCTTTCACTGAAGTTTGAACCACAATTTAGCTAAGAAATGCGAAGTTGATTGAATGTTCCGAGTAAATTCTTGGAGTAAGTAAAACGTCTCTTATTAAAACAACCATGAATTTATATGAAAGCTTCATAGATGTAAGAATAGCTGTCACAATCCTAAACTCTGATGATTTTGTGGTAGAGAACGTGACTATCATTATGCTGTTGCACCGAATATTTTATTATATGGAATGGATTGTCCGGCGTAGTCTTTCAAAATCAGTTTAGTGATGACAATGAGAGTGAGCCGTTTCTTTAACAGCATCTTTCTCTGTATGCTCAACATCACTCGGTTTTAATTGCTATGTGAGCGGCACGGGTATCTTCAGCATTAGCGTAATCTCTCGTCGTGTGCTCTTTTGGAGTCTCTGTGCCACTGAGGTGTCTCTCTGATAAGCACGCTAACAACCATTGGAGCAATTAACACTTCAAGCCAATAACAATGCTAATGCAGTGACCTCTGACCTCCCATTATTTCACTTCATAGATTCACTTCTATTGCTGTAGGGCAGCACAAATGAAAACTCTTGATGTGTTTCCAGACTCAAGTGTCTCCATTTAAAAGACCTTGTCTTGTCTCTTCTCATCTTTTCCTGCCTCTTATTCTGTCATTGTTTTGTCTCTTTCAGTCTCTTCTAGTGTTGTCTTTTATCGTATTGTTTCTGCTCTTCTTATCTCTTATAGTCTCTTTTTGTCTTGTCATCTTGTCTTGTCTCTTCTTATCTCGTCTCCTTATCATCTCGTCTCTTTATTGTCTTGTCTCCTTATCGTCTCGTCTCCTTAACATCTCATCTACTTAACGTCCTGTCTCCTTAACGTCTCGTCTCCTTAACGTCTCGTCTCCTTATCGTCTCGTCTCCTTATCGTCTCGTCTCCTTATCGTCTCGTCTCCTTAACGTCCCGTCTCCTTAACGTCGCATCTCCTTACCGTTTCATCTCCTTAACGTCGCATCTCCTTAACGTCTCGTCTCCTTCTTGTCTCGCTCCGTCTCGTCTCCCCCTCTTCTCCGTCTCGTCTCCTCATTTTATCTCGTCTCCTAGTCTCGTCTACTTATCGTCCCCTCATCTCGTTTCCTTCTCGTCTCATCTACTTATTGTCCCCTTGTCTCGTCTCCTTCTCGTCTCGTCTACTTATCATCCCCTCGTCTCGTCTACTTATTGTTCCCTCATCTCGTCTCTTTCTCGTCTCGTCTACTTATCGTCCCCTCGTCTCGTCTCTTTCTCGTCTCGTCTACTTATCGTCCCCTCGTCTCATTTACTTATCGTCCCCTCGTCTCGTCTACTTATCGTCGTCTCGTCTCCTTCTCGTCTCATCCTCTTTCCTCTATTTTCACTCACCTTAGGCTGGTTTGAACATTTTCTGTCTGTAGTAGGTTTTTAAAAAACATTTTTCATTTTACAAAAGGATTCTCCCGTCTCCTGGTAGCTCAGACAGACAAAACACTTTCCATTGCATTTTAGAAAAGCAATTTGTTGCATATCCCCATGCTAAGATGCAGCTACTTGTTTTTATTCGGATTTGTAAGCTACAGTTTGTATCTTTTTAGGGCTGTTTGGGGATTTACATTTCTAGTAACGATACTTATGAACATCATGACAAGTGACTAAAACTTCACTGTTTTCTCTTTGGGGAAAATAATAGGAAATGTTTGTCTGAGAACAAACACTAACGTTCGTAACAGCGCTGGTGTCATTCATGAAGAGCTTGACTATCAGTGTTCTGATGATCACATATATATAGTGATGCCAGATGAGTGTGTGTGTTTACCACAGCATGCATAGAATGAATATTCTGTATAAGTCTATAGGAAACCAATAGCATGTTCTTCGGTTATATATAATGTTTCATTATGATGTGTATGTAGGGGGCTGTGACTATGAATATGTCTTAAAGGGGTCATATGACACGGCTAATACAAATATTTTCATTTGTTTTAGATGTAACTCAATGTGTATACACGATTTAAGGTTTAAAAACGCTGTATTTTCCACACACCGTGCATGTTTTTATCTCCTCTTTGCTCCGCCTCTCTGAAACACACAGATTTTTGACAAAGCTCATGGCTCTGAAAAGCGAGGTGTGCTATGATTGGCCAGTTCACCAGTGTGTAGTGATTGGTGGAATACTGCAAGCGTGTGAGGGAAATGTAACGCCTCTGACCATATTTGGAACATCAGGTTCCTCTTCAATTGTGCTGACAGGTACGCCCACCTTACTTGAGTATACATTTGGGAGGTCTTAGTCAAATCAGACCACCAACTGACATAGATTTGTGGGGGTGTGGTTACACGAGGCGTTTCAGGCAGGTCTGGGTGAGCATTCGCTTTTAGATAGAATGACTCTTTTGTTCCCACACTTTCATTTTTGCAATTTTACATGTCTAATACATGCATGAGCAACTTATAACACACCAAAGACACAGAAAAACACGTGTTCGCGCCATATGACCCCTTTAAAATAGGAAGATATAATCTTATCTGATCTGTGAAAGGTTTCTTCATTGTGTCTTAAGATCTATCGGTGTGGTCAGTTTCTCGTGTGGATTTTCAGGGAGCTGGTGGTAATTACCCTCATAATAAATTACCAACAGTTCTTCATAATTTAGCTGCAAATGGGACTATCCAAATTATAATAACGTCCATGTCTAAAGCCATTCATACTACAACATGAAGAGGAGAGTAATTTAGCTGTCACTCACTGAACCCCCCTCTCTCTCTCTCTCTCTCTCTCCCCCTCTCTCTCTCTCTCTCTCTCTCTCTCTCTCTCTCTCTCTCTCTCCTGCAACACTTATTCTTCAGTTCTCTTCGGTGAAGACGTCTCATATAATGAAACACCGTCTCTCTCTTCTCTCTGGTGTCTGCACACACATCTCGAACACGCACCTCATGTTAACCTCCGAGCACACGCTCGATCTGATCTCCAAACGCTCCGACAGCAGCGAGAGTCTCAAAAGAACATGACAGATGCGTTTCATTACAAGACCACTGAGACCTAAATCCATATCAGCCACTAACAATCTTTGTCAGCGCTGGACAAGGAAATATTCCGGGTTACCGACTGGCAACCTTTCAGAGAACATGACATCACAATGGATTCTTTTTCTTTCTTAATTAATATTTCTGACTATGTTGTGCACGGTTGATCAATACATGTTATTANTCTCTCGCGCTCGCGCTCGCTCGCTCTCTCTTTCTCTCAGTTTGTTCAATTAAGCATGTTCTGCTAGCGAATGGAGCAGGAGTGTTGAAAAGGAGTTTTGATGATTTAATAAGAGTTTTAATAGAGTTATCTATCTGATGGATCTTTTAATTTGGCCTTCAGACAGAGTTATTCGAGAGGAAACGGAGAGATATTTCTCATCCGTCCCTTAAGGGTCTTTAATTGACACAGTGTCTCTCTCTCTGCCCTTCTTTCTTACCCAGCTAACCTCTTACTTTAATGGCCTTATGCTCGTGTCGTCTTATTTCTTCTCGTCTTGCTTTGTCTTTTCTTCCCATTTCTCTTTTTTCTCTTCTCTCCTTTCGTCATTTCTCACCTCACCTCACCTCTTTTCTTTCCTTCTCATTTCTCTTCATCTCTTTTCTCCTCTCCTCTGGTCTGCTCTTTGTTTTTCTTGTGGTCTTTTGACCTCTTTTGCTTTACTGCTCCTTGTTTCTCTTCTCATTTCTCCTCTTATCTCACCTCTCCTCTCCATTTCTCATCTCTTCTCCTTTTTCTCATCTCATATCATCTTTAGCTTCATTTGATGGATCGATGGTGATGCCTGGAGTGCAGTCAGACTTATTTAAATGTGAGAGAAACATTCTTTCGGTGTGTTTTCTCTGGACGCCGCCTTCTGACCTTCAGCTCTCTGATAACACGTCTTTACTGCCTACACTTACCGTCCTGCGATTCTCACACAAGTACACTGGAAAACATTACGTATGCATGCATTCAAGACATAGACAAGAACGCATTTCCAAATTCATTTAGATGCATGTCCTAATGTAGGCCGTTGTTTGCTAACTTGTTTGTTTGCGTAGTCAAGTTACAAACTGCATGAACACGGATGCATTTCAGAAAACCTACCATAGTTTCCTCTCTGCTGCCTGGAAGACTATGAGAGCCACTTTTCCCCAGCCGTTTGTTTTAATGGGCCAGACTGACCCCACAGCAGCGGCTTCTGTTTATGGCTATTGTTTGAGAGAGATGCTGCTCGATAAAGCATCCTCTCTCTCTCTCTCTCTCTCTCTCTCCCAAGAGTCTCTCCAAACCTGAAGCTTCAGTCTGCTGCTCTTCCTGCCTGTCTGATCTATCACCAGATGAGAAGAGCAGCCAGAGAGAACAAAGCGAGACAACAGAGCCAAATAAATAGAGACAGAAGATGGCAGTGGCGTCTTGCTGATTCGGATTGTTTAAGGGACGGCTTGACTCACGACTGTCGTGTGAATGAACTGCGTACATACGCTAAATAGTGAGAAAAATGTACATTTTATGTATATAAATATATAAGAGACCATTCAAAATATTAGTAATATAAAATATCTAGACCTATTGTGTTAATTTCAGTTCAGTGTCTGTTGAATTTCAACAAAATCAAACTTCAGGAGTGACATAAAGTCATCATTTACATTTACATTTATGCATTTGGCATAAGCGACTAAGATTGCATTATACTATACATTTGTTTTTGAAGTATGTGTCATCAAACAGCAATGAGAAAGACTGACAGCATGACAAGACACAAAAATGTGATTGTTTTATCACAGCTTTTATATTTGAAATTTGGGAGAAATATTGTTGGTAGTTAACAGAATGAAACAAAAATGATCATTTTTCCTAAACACATACTGTACATATAAATAGTAAATTCATAAAAACTGACAATAATTGAAATGGTCTCTTTGAAATGGCTATGTGAAATAAATGTATCTGTGCAAAATGTTATATGCAAGGCCCCAGGTGTTCAAATCAAATTCATTGTTTTTCTTTTCAAGAGTTTACCTTCTGAGCTAGATGAATTCATTCTAGATCAGCCCATAAAATCTGCTGTTATTTGTCTGAAAGAACTATCTTTGGGCAATCACAGGCTCTTAAAGCAGGCGCTAAACAGAATAGTCTTTTAATAGATGTTTGTATAGTATTTTTAGCGATCATGGCAGCAGTAATTCATCACAGGATGATCACATTATGCAGATCAGTGTTTGAATGAGTGTCGTAGCCGAGCGCTGTTTGAAGAGCTGGTTCAGGGGGCTGGGTGGCTGTAGTCGGGTGACGTTGTTAAATCCCATTAAAACAGTTCTGCAAGCTGGAGAATTGCAGCACGGACAGATTTTGGTTTTTGATCGCTGCTTTGCATCATTTCTCTCATGAAACGCTTGTTAAAACAGTGCAGCGAGTGCACATACAGTAAACAATGCTGTCCGTATCTTTTTAGTCAACCCCCTTACACATTATAAATAGGATCTTATACAAGTTAAAGTCTTAACAGAGTGTCAGGTGTATAACAGTATATGGGGCTAGAATGATTCATAGGGGTCACGAGGTTACACTTTTGGATCATTTGGACAGTATTTGCACTGGGGAGGAAATGCTTAACCTCTCTTTCTTATTCATTATATAATATTTATATTCTCTCTTATCCAACTGTGCAGAAACTGCAGATCTTTGCAGAAAATGCAAAACTGCTCACCTGGTTTGCACCCGTCCCGATCATTTTCTGTCTGTACATTAACCCCAGAAGGCACATAAAGCAACTTTACTTCCTCTCAGGTGTGTGTGTACCCACTTAAAGTGATAGTTCACCCAAAAATGAAAATTCTGCCCTGAATAACTCACTCTCTAGTTGTTCCAAACCTGTATAAATGTATTTGTTTGGTTGAACACAGAGAAAGATATTTGGAAGAATGCTTGTAACCAAACAGTTCTTGGCCACCATTGACTATACCATAGTTGGAAAAATGACAATGGTTGTCAAAAGTGTTTGTTTGCTGTCCTACATTCTTCAAAATATCTTCTTTTGTGTTCAACAGGACAAACAAATTATAAAGTAACATGTTCTACTATGGTTGTTAATAGGGTTTCAAGAACTGTTTGGTTATAAGCATTTTTCAAAATATCTTTCTCTGTGTTCAACAGAACGAATAAATTTATACAGGTTTGGAACAACTAGATTGTGAGTAAATGATGACAGAATTTTTATTTTTAACCCGTATTTTGGGGATAAATTTGTACCCAAAAGTGAGGAAAACCTGAGCAAAAACTCATTTTGGGGACTCGCTTGACAAATATAGTAAATAAAGTTTGCTTCTCAAATTAGTGTATGTTGTTTTGGGATTTTAAGTAAAAAAAAGAAAAAGTGTGTGAACTCTTTTTGAGGCCTCTTCTCATTGAAGAGCTGACAGGAGTCAACAGAGTTAGTCATGAAAAATGAAAATATGAAAAATATACTCTTCAATAGTCATGCTATGATGACTATGGAAGAACCATTTTTGGCTTTAAAAACAAAACAAAACAAAAACAAAAAACCACCAATGGAACCAAACTTTGGGGAACAAAAATGGTTCTTCTATGGTGTCAATGTTTCAGCAAGAAAATCAATATACATTTCACACATTTAAGTGAAAGTGAAGTGAAAGTGACCTATTAGTCAGATAAGGTGACCCATACCCGAAATGTGACCTCTGCATTTAACCCATCCAGAGAGTAGTGAACACACGCACAGCAAGTGGTGAACACACGTACACCCGGAGCATTGGGCAGCTATCACAAAGTCATTGAGGATCATTGGGATATTAAGCAACATTTTGATTTTTTTCATCCTCAGATTCCAGATTTTCAAATGGTTGTATCTCTGCCCGATATCGCCCTATCCTAACAAACCATACATTAATGGAAAGTTTATTTATTCAGCTTTCCGATGATGTACAATTCTCAATTCAAAAAAATTGACCCTTAAGACTGGTTTTGTTGTCCAGGGTCACATTTCAGTTTAGTTTTCTCCAATCGTTTGCGTGATAGTTTACTTTCTGTTCTGATGGGCTTCACTGTCATTTACTGTCAAGATTGAGCGTTGCAAATACTGACATTGAGAGAAATGTGTCAGACCTCTACAATTCTTGATCGGCGACTGTGACAGACCACGACTGGAGGGGATTTTTATCAACAACAGATGTGACATCCCAAACTGTTATCAAGTTGTTAGGCTGCTGTAGGGCTGGGCGGAATGACGGAATATTCCGTTACCGTGGAATAAAATGTCAACCGTAAGAGATTTTTCTATTCCGTGTATTCCACGGAATGTAAATAAGTAGGCGTGGTTAACTCGGCGCTCTGCAAATTAGGCGCTATTCTGAAAAAAAAACTAATGATTTAATCCACCCGTAACAAATGAACGTATCAAACATTCTTTTGACCTTCTTTCAGTCTGTAGTTTAGTGATCCGCTCCAGTCCGGCGCTTCTCTCACCCGCAGTGCTCGTGCAGGGATCTGCGCCAGCGTTTAAAAAAGCTCATTCTCAACACGTATTTCAGAAGTCAGGTTGTTTTGAAAACCTGTTAATAGTTTTATGAAGTTTAACTTCAGGAGAGCCAAGGTGAAACTTGCGCTGAAATGCGCGATGATGCTCGCAAGCGCGTGCACGAGCGCTTTGATGTGACATGCTTCTACCTCCAGTTTTGGGAGATGCGTGAGGAGTCACCAGAGACTTGCAGTGCAAAAACAAGCCCGAGAATAAACAAACCTAAAGACAGAGAGTCGCAACACACTAAAAGTGCTCATCTAATAGAGAGTGAAGAGCGATAAAGACCTACAGTACAGACCCCATGAACACCAGTTTATAACACTAGTCATATCCTGTACTCTCATTGTTTGTGCATATTCATACTTTATTGTTATATATGTTGTCTATCTTCCTACTGTATACATATGATATAGCCAGAAGATAAATATGAATAAATAATACAACTGATTATCAAAACTTAATTTGATCTCTTTAATCAACTCAACTTTATTTATATAGCGCTTTTTACAATTTTCATTGTTACAAAGCAGCTGTACATAAGACATATTGACTATAAGCAAAATAATAAAAGTTGTACCTGTAAAAACAAGAAAAAGTTGAAAACACAGAAGACAGACACACCCACATACAAAACACTCCACACACACAATATGCACACGTACTAACACACATAGACATAGAGACACACGGACACGCACGCACACACACACACACGTGCACAGACAAGTACGCACACACACACAGTGAGAGCACACATTTAAGATAAAGGAGAGAGAAGCACAGGTCAAATATAACAGACTATAAATTTCTATATGCAATATTAATTAAGTAAAACTTTAAAATTCTAAAGCAGCCCCCCCGGCCAGGCAAACAGTGCAAAAAAGTATGCAAACGGTGGCGAGGAACCCAAAACTCTAATCAAGAAAAAAACCCTCAGGAGAACTCAGGCCCAACCAGGGGATTCCAGTTCCCCTCTGGCAAAAGCTGCTGCCTCTGCACAAGCTCCACAGAGCTTGCATAACAAGGTTAAATAAAATAAATAAACTTACTAATAAGGTCAATTATAGTTTAAGATTATCATTAATAATCTAATAGCATTCTTTAGTACATTTTCATAACTTGCCTACATTTTAACTATGGTGAGCATTTAAATGAACTGTAATAAATAAATTAGTTAAATCAATCTAAGAAAAATGAGGTATAAAATATAGAATTTTAATGGGAGATTGTTTCATGAAATATATCGTTACCATGAAATAAAATTACTCATTCCGTGAAATAGATTTTTGACCATTCCGCCCACCTCTAGTCTGCTGTTAGCTTCAGTCAGTTTTGCCTTATTTTGCTCGCCAACCTTTAAAGAAATTATCTTTTTTAGGCTTTTGACATTTTGGTTAAATCCTCTGATATTACTTTCCTAATGTGAAAGGAAAAAATCTTAAATGGCTTAAACCAGTCTAAACAAGCTGGTGGAGAATACCCCAAAGAATAACACATAAAGAATATTAATATGAAAACTGCACAATCTCAGGACAACATGTTTGACAATCCATACCTATTATTATACCTTATTTTTATACCTTACTAATCGATTGCATACAGACACAATCCTATACAGTGTAAAGACAGGGAACAGAAAACACGATATGCCAAACGTAGGCTCCACACTGCTAACTGCTGGCACTGCATACTGTACTTTAATACCTGGAATCTTGGAGTACACATTGACTTTGTCTAGACGGACATTGATAGCGTTGTCCTTCTGCAGAAATGACTTGCTGTTCCAGTCGAATATACAGTACAGACAGGATTAAGCGACTTTATTTCATGAAGGCGGAGTAAGAAATAATGCTTTATTTAAAATTTTGATTTTCTCTTCATAATGATTTGTGTTTAACTTTGATTATTTGGCAACAGTCTGTTTCGGTTGTTTTATTTGTGAAGCTCTTTCATTATTACTCGAGTGTTTGAAGTCGATGCAGGCTCGGGATCTGATTGCTTCTCTGTGGTGGGTTTTTGCAGAATACTCAACTAGAATCAGATCAGTTCAAGTCTTTGCCATGACGATATGTTGCCAAACAATTCACCTGTTCACCCCGAACATGAAGATTCATCATGTATTCACCCTCATGTTGTTCATGTGTTAATTCCTTTTTCTACAGTGAAAGCCAATGGTGACTGAGGCTGTCTAACGTCATCTTAAAGAGGACATGAGGTGATACAGGTTTGTGTGCGAGTGAAAGACAGAAATTTGTTTTAAGTGAACTGTTCCTTTAATAACATTGAGTTAACAGCTTGTGCTGCTGATGTTGTAAGTCTGGTGCTGAACAAGTTGTACATGTCTTGTCCGTTTTTATTCCTCATGCAAGTGTTAAAATTGTAAAAACAAAAATGTTTGAGTGCTTTGAGAAGTTGTACATATAAATAGTTTTCCCCCCATAACTCTCTTTAACCTGCTCTGAATGAACCTGCTCTCTCTACTGGCACGGATTTCACACTGTAAATATTGTCATTAAACTTGTCAACTCTTGAAAATTTGTCCCGAAACATGACATCCCAACAGCCGTCACTTGACCACCACCCAACAAACCAAATGTGGGACAGGTAATACGTTTGTCTGGGACACCACTAAAAGGTAGCGTAAAACCGTGATACAATAACAGAACAATTTTTTTCCTACCTAATAGCTTGTATAAATAATTGGTAATTTAGTCCATTCCAACTACAAAACTAATCAAGGCATAGATCAAATGTTACATAACTAAACATGTTTAATGGTGATTTCAATTTAAGGTTAACTGTCCCAAAACCGTAATGTTAAAAGTTCTTCCCTCAGAGCAAAAACATTTCGTCATAGTAATCGCACGAAGACACGTGACTGTATGGTTGCAGCGGGTCCAGACATACAGCCGCAAAAAAAATGAAGAGACCATTCCACATTTTCAATTCAGATCACCATATAGGGGGCAGTCGTGGCCTAATGGCCTAACTCGTGACCAGGTTGCCGGTTGGATCCTCAGGGCAATCCTTGAGCAAGGCACCTTACCCCCGCTTGCTCCCCGGGCGCTGCAGTGATAGCTGCCCACTGCTCCAGGTGTACGTGTGTTCACTACTCTCTGGATGGGTTAAATGCAGAGGTCACATTTCGGGTATGGGTCACCATACCTGACAAATAGGTCACTTTCACTTAATATCTTGTAGTGTGGCCATTCCAGTCCATCAAACCTCAGGAGTGACATAAAGTCATCCAACAGCAATGTGAAAGACTGACAACATGACAAGACACGTGAACACTTTTCACTGGAGAACTTTTCCTAAATACACGTACAAGTGTTACTGTTGTATTG
Organism: Triplophysa rosa; assembly: GCF_024868665.1. Lineage (NCBI taxonomy): Eukaryota > Metazoa > Chordata > Actinopteri > Cypriniformes > Nemacheilidae > Triplophysa > Triplophysa rosa. The sequence goes on along the minus strand of NC_079901.1, from coordinate 23,704,152 downwards.
CCTAAAAGTGAATCTGAACTTGTTTTCTTTGCGGCATTTGAGGTCTGAAAAAATACAGAGAATCTTTTCTGTTATTTTCACCCGTTTCTTCAGTTTTCATTTTCTGCAAATAAATGAAATTTGGGAGAAGTATTGTTAGTTCACAGAATGAAACAAAAATGATCATTTTACCTAAACACACCTACATTTTCTCTGAAATGGTCTCTTAATTTTATCCACGGCTGTATATCAGACTGAGTTAGAAACCATATAAACATCCTAGACTATAGGAACCTCTTTAAATGTTTGCATTGATGATATATCGGTAAAGTCATTTGCAAAGAACGAATGACAAGGAACGCCCAGAGGCTACAAAAGACATCCATTAATATTTCATCTTCCTAATTAGCCAGTAAATTAGTTACGATGCAATCGTAAAAGGCATTAAAACATATCGAGTAAGCCATTAGAGCAGGAGATGTATAAGTTATGAATTTGATTGGAACTTGGTTCAGGAGTCATATCTGTATTGATAGAGTAATGAAATGTGTCTTTGCTTTTCTCATTCGCTCTCTTTTTCAAGTTTATTTACAAAGGGTGTCTGCTGTTCTAGAAATTTCAATGGGCCGTTGGTGATATCCAGCTAAAATAAATAAGAATAGAATGTTGATGCTATATTAACTAAAATACTATGTAGCCTTTATGTTAAAATGGTAGATACTAACCCTTTGTGGTAACACTTTACATTTACGTTTAGTCATTTAGCCGACGCTTTTATCCAAAGCGACTTACAGAGAGTTCAGGGAGCAATAAGCGATATGTCATACAGGAGCAATAATACAACAGGTGCTACTTTACTTAAAGCATATATAATGCATTATAAAAGTAGATTTAATGTATTTATTTATGCCTTGTATTGCACCTTATTATGCATTGTAATGTCATAATAAATTGCCTGTAGTCTTTTAATATAATTGCCTGGAAATAATTCTTTACAAATAATTTTTTAACCCTTAATAATGCATTATACATAAAGGCTTTAAGTAAAGTGTTACCCATTTGGTTACAGTTTAAGGTGGACAAATTGTAATGAGCAAATGATTTTATAGCATTGTTCTTTATTTCACACGTTCAAAGCCAATAATTCATACAGTGTATCAATAACAAAAACAACTTGTTTATTTCTAAGCGCCCTTATTCACCAAAGTTGAAAAGATTTTTATTTGTCAAAGTGGCAACAATAATAGTATGCAACTGATGCTAACACACATTTCTGGTGAAAAATCGTGTTATTAAAAGCCTCGGTAAGTAACAGAATGAAGGGATCAAGCTAGATTTAGTGTTAAACTGAAAGAATGGATCTGTTTGTTCTGATTGACACTAAAGGAACGAGACAGAACACAAGAAAACTTGCAACAAATCAATGTTCAAAACTCAAGCGTTTTGTTGCTTTTGAGATCTTTTAACATGACAGTGAGTTAAGTCTCGTGTCTCTGTCTGTGTTCACTTCTGTTCTGTTAAAGGTCAGACTTATTAGATGCCTGCAGACTCGCAGTCACATCCCATTCAATGCCGGGTTTTAACTAATTGTCTTTGCGTCACAATTAAAGTAGGGATAGATGTGATAAAAAGCGAAAGACCGTGGTTCATATTGCTTTTATTTGGTGTTTAGGGGCAGGCTAACATGTTGGGAAGCAACGTACCGTATATTAAAGCTGCAGTCTGTACGTTTTTTTTAGTTAAAAAGTTAAAGTTAGTTATTAATGTTAGGGTTACTACATACAACATTTATTTACATTGACATTTAGTCATTTGACAGACACTTTTATCCAAAGCGACTTACAAGTAGGAGAGCATATAAACATTTTGTCAACGCGCTAAATAGCGTTAGTTTACAAATCAGCGTTGAATTGGAAACTTTCAGCAGGGTAAACGTATTACTTTACCCCGATTCCCAAGATTATGATATGATTTTAATATTGATGTCCTTCTCGGAAAGTCAAGGTAAACTGCAATTTTATGTTTCAAATAGAGATAGCGATGCAGAGGCAAAAGTTAAAGATCGCAGCTTTAAATAACCTTTTTGTCTTTACCTGCAGAAGTTGTGTTAGGTCAGAAGTTTAGAAACTTCTCCAGTTTTGTGTGTGCCATGGACGTCCGATCTGAGGCTAACTTTGTTCAGTAAAGGAAAAGTAAACGAAACCAAGTGTAGCGAGTCATTTCACGGTTTTAGATCCGCCGCTGTTGCTCCTCCTATGATGTTTCTTTGAATCACAGGCATCGATATGTGTGCAAATGAAACGTTGTCATTCGGTAAGATCCAACGTAATTGACATCTGAAGAAAAGTTCTGATCACAGAACAGGGATTGATCAAGTGGATGAAGTTTGCTTCAAACCAAAATATCACCCCTCCGAAAACCAAAGCGGCCCACCCTTCTAGTGTGCTCCGGTCTGCCCCGAACCAAGTCTCTGTTTCTGAGTGTTAGATGAAAGAGTAGAAGCATATTCATTTAGAGAAGCGCTCATGATGAGCTTTCATCAGTGCACGGCTGAGGAGCCAGTGATGGTGGAGAGAGAGGATTCGACATATACATGAAGGAGAGAGAGACTCTGCCGTGAAGTCATGAACATTGTTTGTGAAACTGGTGACCTTTTATTTAATAATAAATGGTTCCATATGTTGTTTTAGTGATAAATGTACAGGTGTTGTCTTCTGTGCCACCATGTTGCATTTAGCTCTTAAGCCTTGTTTATACCGAGAACGATAAGCCGTGGAAAAAATCATTCCATGTAATCATCATGTCTAGATGTATTGCGGCCATTCCAGTCCAGTGTCTGTTGAATTTCAACAAAATCAAACCTGTCAGCATGACAAGACGCATGGAAACTGTGATAAAAATCCAGGTTATCACATAATGTTTTTTTAACTTTTCCTAAATACATAAAAGTGAATATGAACTTGTTTTCTTTGCAGTATTTGGGGTCTGAAAAGATACAGACTGAATATATACTGAAAATATACATTTTCTGAAAATAAAAATATATGCAATATGCAATTGCATATACAGTATAGTAATGCAATATTTTTATTTGAAATTTGGGAGAAATATTGTTAGTACAGGGTGTCCGCGGATCCTTAAAATGTCTTAAAAAGTCTTAAAATTCCATAATGTCAAAATAAGGCCTTAATTAGCATTAAAATGTCTTAAATCCGCGTTTCCAAGGTCTTAGAAATGCAGTCGAACCGGCACCGTAAAGATTTTATTTTCGTGTTATGTACGTCTATTTGTTATGCAGAACCAACTAACAAATAACAGGCTCGCGGGGGTTCGTTAGGTGAGTGGACTGGACATTACCACATGGAGAAAAGTTGGAGCTTTAGCCATGGGGAAGTGCAAATTTGTTGCTATGAAATTGGTCTTAAATTTCATTCTGCACGGTATTAAAAAGGTCTTAAAAAGTCTTAAATCTAACTCTCAGAAACCTGCAGATACCCTGTAGTAGTTCACAGAATAAAACAAAAATGATCATTTTACCTAAACACACCTATAAATAGTAAATTCAGAAAAACTTAAAATAATATTGTGATGGTCTCTTAATATTTTCCCCAGCTGCATGCGTCTCTGGATCATCATCATTGTATTTGTTGTGGACTTTTCTTAGAAGGACTTTTACGACTTTATAGTTATATTGTTAGTCATCAGTCTTTCTCGGGAATTTGTGAAATTGTCACGAATACACAGACCGCGCATGTACGTACATTTATATTTCTAACCTGATATCAAAAGAAGTCGCAAATACTTTAGGAGTTGGCTAACCCCAAACCCTAAAATCACAGCCGCAAAGGCTAATTTAGCTACAGATGCTAGTTTCACGAGGTGGCAAAGCAATGATAAATGGCTGCCCTAACCCCGCCCCTAAACCTAACGTCACAGGGGAAAAGTCATATAACAATACATACTGTACCAATAAGATTGTAGGAAATAGGAATTCACACGAATGAGCCACCTTGTAAAATATTAGCCCATTATATTAAATATTAGCCCATATAGCCCATTTATACATATGAACGATATCGCGTATTAAAATACTTTTGATGGAAAGTCGTGCTGGGTGACACGCAAAAAAGGGTGAAATTCGTGTTGCTGAACACGAATTAATAGATTACGGTTCGTGACAATTTGACGAATTCCCGCGAGACTCTGTTGGGACGGGCTTTTGCTCTCGATCGGGAGAATTTTCTTGTAGTTGAAATATTCCACGGAGCACAGTTTCTTTTTCCTGCTTCTTCAGGTAATCATACGAGCTCAGGAAAGCCACGGGGAGTCGATTGACTTTTTTCCCCTCAGCTATATCTAGTCTTAAAAGCGAGAGGAGGAAGTTCCCGCTCCCACGACTAATCTCCTCATGCCCTCTGCAGTGGATCACAGGCACAGCGACGGTGACGGAACGATCTTCAGTCTTCACTACATCATGTTTCACAAAGACAAGAGGAGACACGGATGCCGGTGGAATTAGTGCCGCGGGCGGATATAAATACCTTGACTTTTTTGTGCACCTTCTTTTTCGAGCGAAATGAAATCCCGTTTTTTTCCGGCACTAATGCAAGGCTAATGGTGTGGAGATATTTTTATCTCTGAATTGAATCTTATTGTGAACTGAACCGCTCGCTCAAAATCTCATCTCGGCTGAAGTGCTGATTCATAGCTTTCACTAACTGCTCGGGTCAGGGCTGCGGCGCCCGTCAACAAAACCAGCCAGCTTATTGGAAAAAACGAAATAAACCTGTTAACATTGAAGTGTGAGAGCGTGTCGTCATTCTAAACTTGTGAAATAACCACACGATGAGAAAATGTGCTTCATTACCGAAGTCAAACTATTAAAATCGAGCGCTTATTGACATTTTATATTGGCTTTGAATGCAGCCCGTCCCGGTGGTATAATTCGTAATAATGTCGGGCTGTCTGTACGTTATCCATTTTTTAATGAACTCAACATCATTTCCATTACATCATGAATGGGAAGATTGTTAAAATGCTCAAGCGTGTCTTTGTTCTAACACTCGCTCAAGTCATTGTAAATCAGGACAGGAATAAAACCTTTGAAACTTTCTGTTCCTCTTGTTTTTCACTTCACGTAGCCACTGGAGTTTTTTTTCCCGAACACAGAGAGTTGTATATAAATCTTATGCACACATGGACTGCCATAATTCAGAGAAAATTCATTTTTAACATTTTTTTCCCTCTCCCCCAGGATAATCATACTTTCTGTCTGTACAAATTTGAATCCTCTCTGCTCTCCTTCAAGAAGAATCCTTATCTCGCCCCGTGTCGCAGTCCAGCAGAAACTTGTCGGTGTGTGATCCGGTTTTCTATTGATCCTTGAGGGAACGAAGAGGTAAAAGTTGGAAAACGAAGCGGGGGCGCTCTTAGCTCTTTCATATTAAAGCGACTGCATTTCACCTTCAACTAGAATCACATAAATAGAGATTTAAAGATGTTGTACGGAGGTTCTCTTTTGTTTGATTTCATGTCTTTTATGTGGCTCTAAGGTGCATGCATTATCCAGTCGACTCGTCCCGGGACGTGAAGCTCAACGATGTTATATCATCTTTAATGCAGAGATGTTTGCTTGGTCTTCATGTCTCGGAGCTCCAGTCGTGTCTGCAGAACAAACCCACTGGCTGGACTTCACCAAAGTCTGTGGCCTTCACAATCTCATGTGTTATAAATCACTGAACGAAAACAAAGCAAAACCGAATAAAACGGGATCGTTGAGTTCCTGAAAGGGTTAAACCTCTAATTATTCAGGTTTATGTGCTATCGTGGCTTTATTCACTTAAAATACTTAAGAAATGGACTTGGTTGGTTTATTTACTAATGTTTGATACTAATTGTTTTAGATAGATATGCATTATAATCAAATTTGAAGCTGCTACTACATTTTGTTTAATTTGTTTTGAATGTCCTTACATATAAAGAGTTAATTTGCAGAAACAGATGTTCATGTTTTTTGTTATGTTATAATGTGTTTTATTCTGTTAGTTAATTGTATTTTTTGAGTTATTATTACTTAATCAAAACAACCCAACTGTAGTTTGATTGAAATTTATTGGAATGCACAATAAAAACCATGTTTTTTGAAACATTTTAAAAACCAAGTGATCTGTTTTTGCTCTTCATAAGTGGATTTCAAAAATGTTAAACAGAAAGTTTATCATTTAATTTCCAATGAATCATTTATAATTTAAGTGACTTTAGTCCATTTTTAGTTTTTTTAATAGCCCTAAAAAATACGTTGGATTACATGGTCAAAAAAAGCTGTACTTCTGAAGTTCCACTGAATAGACTTCATGTTTCACGACTCTAAGCTGTCGATGCAGTACATCATCAGGGTTTATTGTTTATTAGTTTCTGTAGCTTTAAGAGTTTTATAAATGATGCAACAAGCGTCATTTTTAGCCACTTATCCTGTCATTGAAGGACCCACACATCACTTAACAGCCACTGTTGTTCTTATTGTTAAACGTTTAAAAAAATCTAAACAATCGCATTTACATTCATGAGATTCATCTGTCTAATTGTTGCCTCATTATGTTAAACTAAGACTGTGGAATGCTATTGAATTCTCCTAGAGAGCTCCAAACTGAATAATGCTCATTTTAATGAGAGGAATAACTCATCGCACAACCGTAAATGCTTTTGGGTATTGGCACAATGCCTTCTCTCTGACTAACGACACATACAGGGCTTTAACTCTTCATGTGTTGTGTGTGAATGGAAGGTGCCGTTTCAAACTGATAGAGCATGGTCTTAAATTCACTGCTTATAAATGGATGATTTGCATCACGTGCAACTTCAAATACTTTGCACACACAAAAAAAGAAAGTTCTGCTGTTATTTACTTATCCCAAATGTCATGATTTGTTTTACGAACAGACCAAAATTGGCATGTTTTTGTAAACCGTAGTTGCTATTTGTTGTAAAACAACAGTTCATGCTATTAATGCAATTTTTTGTTTTCAGATAATTTGGAATTTAAAACACCAAGGTGATCTTAAGGGAGAAAATATCGGAATGTGTTTGATTATAAAAAAGCAAGAACGAAGCTTCACTCCTAAACCCAACGTCACCGGTGTGTAAGCAAATGGTATTAAAACTTTGCCTCAAATAGTTATTTACAGTATTTCCACGAGATTGTGTTGGTCATTCTGACTATATTCCCGGTTCTTCTAGATTTCTTTTTTGTCTTTTTTGAAGCATTTCATTGTATGCAAAACACCTTACATTCTTTTAAATTTCTCATTTTGTGTTCCACAGAAAATAAATAACATTAGACAGGTTTGGTGCAACACGAGGGTGAGTAAATCAGTTTTGATTTGTGGTTGAAACAAACCCTTTAAGCTAAGAACAGAACTAGTGTTTTAAGAAAGGTCTTAGTGTGAACCGAGGTTAATAAATATATATTGGTCTGTGTGTTTTGCTTTCCAGTGGATGCTTCATACGACTCTGACGCACCGCTGTCAATACCCACGACTCCAGAGAGAGAGAAAGCTTTTCAGTTTCTTACAGCAAGCATCTGCCGGTCTCTAATGAGTGACAGTCTTCATGAATAAGTCATATCGATTAAAGACGGAGACAGATAGCGCAGTGCATTCTTTAATACAGACTTTGGGAACGAACCGTGGAGCCAAACCGCCGGTTCCGACCGAGCACGACGGAATTTATAAACTGGTTACGGTGGCAAATTAGCAAAGCAAATTGAGTGTGTTGAACACAACGAGCATTGTTAGGAATAAATTCTGATGTTTACTGTTATTTAACATGACCAGGTTCCCCCCGGCCAATTTGTTTGTGGAACATTTCCAAACTGGACAGCTGAACTGTGTATGAAAGGTTCTTGGGCCTATTTCAGCATTTCTTATGATACTGTAAGATTGTTTGGGGTAAACACTTTTTACACTTTATTTCAAATGATTTACAGTACAAGTACATTCAAATACACATGCAAGGATCGAACCCATGACCTTTGTGTCGCACAAGAGGAACATTACACCGTTGTGTTGGGTCTGGTTAGTTATTGAGTTGGTGTGTTGTCGGGCATCATAACCTTTTTTGTTCACACCAAAATGGAATAAAAAAGTGAGAAGTATGCTGGGGACAGAAACAGCGAGCTCTTATCGTGTTTTTGCGGGAACCATTTATCATAATTAGTCAATCTAAAGGCATGGTGAGATTGTAGTTTAAGATGAGTATGTTGATATTGTCAGAGCTGGTTAGTCGATTTTACTCTGTGTCAAGCGTTGCATTGCTAATCGTATCAAACGGCATTCCGAAGGCTTGGGAAACTAATGACAAATACCATTTGAACCACATGCTCCTGTGGGGCCGTTGACAAAAAACAGTCCCGACGCTGTTTAAACGGACTGTATTTCTCCATGTTGCTTTTTACTCTTGTTCGCCGGTTACGTGATTAAATCATTCAATGATTCTTTTGTACGACTCATTAGTTCATTTGTCCTTTGTCTTAATTTAACACTCGTAGAGAAAAAAAATGCAGACCCTTAAAATGAAGTCATCAGGGAGCGAAATGAATTTATAATTTGTTTTGGCCGTATAAACTCTTTCTCGCCCAGCCGCTGAATTACGAGACAATCAGTTGTGCGGGCGCTCTTCACATTTGCTCTATTACATTTGCTGATAACACACGACTGGCGATGTTAATGAGAAGTTAATAGGACGGAGGAATAGCTAGACTCTCCTTTACTAGTACATCATTGTTGTACTGCAATTGTGAAGTGTTTAGATGACAAACATATTTGTGCTGTTGTGCCGACTTCATTAGTAACCGAACGTGACGTTTTTTTCACGCTAAAGATATAAATGAGAAGATTTCACTTATTTTTGCAACAAACACACATATGACGTTAAATCGATAAAATAGATTTTAGATTAGGCTACATTATTGGATCAGATGCATACAAAAATGAAAGTTAAGGATAACTAACGCTGCGTCCGAAATGGCATACTGTGACAGTACGTACTTAATTTGAATAAGTACTATCGGCCATTAAAACACTACGTTCTATGTAGTATGAGTGGGAGTAGTATGAATACATTTGGGACATACTGCGTCCGCCATGTTTTATGGTCATGTGACCAGTATGCTCTTTGACCTATGACGTTTTAACAACAACCTATACGTGAGCGTTGATAAAAAGATAATTAAGTCACGAGAAATTATTTTATTGGCAATTACATTAAAAACGGACGTCCGCCTTAAAGTTTTTTAAAATTTGACCGTTGCTCAGCTCCCGTGGCATCATGGGATAGAAAAGTGTCCATCCGATCCACACTCGCGAATCTCGGCGGAAGTAGTAGACCATCCGGGTATTTCTCGCCTACTGTTTTTACTGAGGTTTCGGACATACTATTCATGACTCGTACTCATTTTCACCTACTATATAGTATGGAAGTAGGCGATTTTGGACTTGACAATAACTTTCTCTTTTTGTTTTTGCCCACAGAAGAAAGTCAAATGGTTTTAAAGCAACATGAAGGTGAATAAATAAATACATTTTCATTTTTCTGTTTCTTCAGCAAATTCATCTTTGTAAATATTATGCAATGCCCAATATGTCTACCGTGGTATAAATGGTATTGCATTTCTGTCATGTTTCTGTAAATACTGTCATTCCGTCCAACACGCAGTCACTCTAAAGTCCTCTAAGACCGACATCAGATGTGATTGGGCTGTCCTGGCATCAGTTATCAGTCGTTTGTGAACTTTTTTGGCTAATTAGTTTTTTACTCCATTGGAAGACTGCCACTCTAAGAACACTGATATTATTTATGATGTTCCTCAAGGCTTAGTTGGAGATTTATGGCGTACAACTAAGCAAAATGACTTTCAAAGAGATTAAAGCTTCCACGACTGAGCCCTAATACTAATTAGCACATTTCAAAAGAAACGATTGATTCTTCTCTCTCTGAGCTGTACTTTCCAACCGCAATAAATTCACATGCAGGAGAGAAAAATCACAAGTTAGATGTCTACGATATCTCGCTTGTTTCTACTAGACACTAATGAGATTAATTGGAGAGCAAAAGGAGAGTTTCTGGTTAGCAGAGTTTTTTCTTGAACTCTTGTAACTGTATTCTCTAGAGTTTTAAAAGAGATCTCAATAATGTCTTTGTGTTAATTGTAGATCATCTGGTCATCGAAGAAAATCTTGAATGTATTTTTGGGCCTTTTTGTTTTTATTTTGATTGGACAGTTTGTGACAGGAAAGTACAAGACGGAAGGACGCAAAGCAGGAAATCAAACGTGGGTTGATGGAGATGCCGTTGCATCACATGTTGGTGAATTTGATGGAAAGGTTTACATAATAATAAGCATTTCTGTTTCAACTCCACGATTCCAAAAAAAACCCTCATGCATGAATTATATAAACAATAATTGCATTGCTCTGCACTCTTCATGTAGTGTATACTACCAAGAATCTCTTTTGATTTTATTGTTTTATTATAGCATGAATTTTAAGAAAAACATCTCATACAAAGTTGATACTTTAACAGTAACATTTACATAGATCTACAACATGAATGTGTTTAACTGGTCATGTGTGCATCATCTGCAATGCAACGGTGTGTAAATAGCAGTAAATACTGACTGGGGTGGAGTCCAAAATGAACGGATCTAATGGTTAGTGATTTCCCTTAAGAACCACCAAACCTACTACAGTTCCATTCCCCGCTGCCTCAATTAAACAAATGACCCATAAAACAACAGGCCAACAGTGGATGCCAAGCGTAAAGAAGCCTGTGCCATCGGAGGGGAGTATGGGGGTAACTTCACGCCTGCCTTGATGAGAATCGTAATTTACTTCAGATTGCAAAACCGTTTATAATGAGACAGTTATGTAATGATCAGAGGCCGTGTTCTACATGTTATTCTTTGTTTGTGCCGCTGTATTGTGATCCAGATGAAATGTAATTTTGGATTGCGTGCTGGGATCCTGGGAGTTCAGAGTGTCCCCTGTATTACAGCAATGAATGGAGCATCACCAGTAGCTGTTTCAAGAGCGCTGCTCCAATCTGATGTCCTGCGGTGGTCTGGGTTTATATGAGAGCAAAGTGGCACTTTATATCAACACGCACGCACGCACACACATAGTAGAGCACTGCTCGCTCACTCTCTGATCGAAACACCTCAGACATCAGGACATCTGTGAAGCATGACTGCTCATTTTTTGGGGACATACAGTAGATCGTATGGTCGTATGCAGAGTTGCACCATGTCCAAACCTTCGATGGAGTGACAGGTCATGCATCTTTATGTTGTTGTCCTGATGCATTTGCTTTAGAATGTTTACCTTTGTTATGTCGTGCCCATGTGTGGTCTTTCTGCTTAATATTTCACTTTTTTAGCTTGACAATAAATATTACTTGACATTGGAAACTTCCATCGCTCTTGGTTGGGACAAGATACGGTATAAGAAGTAGCCGAGGGAAGAAATCGATATACTGCGTGTAGCCTTACTTAAAAAACATCTCTTCTCTCTTTCTCTAGAAATCACATTAGATGCGTCGAAAAATGTTTGTTTTGCCTGAAGTGAGCTAAAAGAAGCAACATTTTCTTGGTGAAATACAATTCCTATTAGAAACTTTTAAACGTCTCTGTTATTTCTCCCAGACAGCAGTGAGATTAAATGGAAAGAAATGAAAACGCAGCCAAAAATCGTACAAATGTTTCTGTCATTAGAGTTTGAGAAGAGATGTCAACAACGTGTCAAACTGAGCTCAGATTTGTCAAGTCTGCAATCAAAAGTCAATATTATTCTCTGAGTATAATCTCAATACGAACTCAAACATTTCTCATCAAATCGACCCAAATCCAGATTATTTCACCTCTACAATCTACATTCGTTTACACCTCCAGACTCTTCATGTGTCTCATTTAATTTCTCCTACGCACAAGCTTGGTTTGTTGTCGTTTTGTTTCGAATCGATGGTCATTTCACATATTACGTAACATGCCGGTACAGACAACAGGATTCTTCATACCCCCCATCCATTAGTCCCTCTGTTATGCATCCGCCGAACCATCCATCTTTCCTCTCTCCTCGCATCCATCTTTTGTAACTGTCTCTTGTCCTTTAAAGCGTCATCTTTCCCTGTCTGCCTCTCTCTCCATCCCTGAACGCAATTCCATTCTCAGGGAGCCTGTTTAAGGTCACTGTCAATCTTATTATGGGGGAGGATGTGTAATTACCTCATCCATCCATGCAGTCGGTCCGGGTGTCTGTAGACTAGCCTGAGGCCACCGCACGGTCATTCAAATGAGACCCATACGCACCCCGGCTCAAGATATCACGTCAAAATCAGAGCGGAGTGTCACGCTGTAAATGAAAGGTGATGGTTTGGGTCTCTGTTGGTTTGAAGATCTTTTCACGATATAGCTGTCGGTGATGCTTAAGGACCTTTCAGGGCATCTCTTTTGATTCAGAAGAGCGCTCGAGAGGGCCGTGCCCGGCGTTCGAGACAACATATTAATGTGGTGCTCGCCTTTCGATTGTGTTTTGTGGCCTTCCTGTGACGTGCTGCAGCAAGATATGATAACAACATGCAACACACAATAGAGGGGTGGCGGGGGGGTATCGAAGAAATCAAATTTATGAACCAGATGTTCCAATACGTCTTTGTCAAACGGCTTCATTTCCTTCAAACAGACTAGATGACCCTGTCACGAAGACGAATGTTCATCTCTTCCTCCCTGATCTCATGCTCTCCTGTAATTTGAAGCTCTCTAGAAAAAGCACATTCATTACTCGCCGCTAGTGTTTCCAGCTCTTTCAGTATGTGATGTGTTTGTGTTGATTGATAAATCAGTTTGACAGAAAGAAAGCGAGACCGGCTCGAAACCGGGTCCAGCGCCAAGCAGCTGTCGTGGCCGTCTGCGCTGATTTCATCTCCAGAAACTCGACGTGCCTTTGTGTCTGGAGTACATGAATACGGCTTGTGTTTTCCACAATGAAATTTAGAGCTAAATGTGTGCCAGGATATAGCTTTGTACAATGTTCCTTCTGCTTTGTCCTGTTTAGTTGGCGCAGCGGAATCGGGCCCTTCAGAAATCTCGCCGTCTTTGTTTGGATGGATTGAGAGGCGTTAATCTCGGCGCTGGTGATTAGAAGCGGCACTGTTCTTCCACAGAATACCAACACGGGAGAGGAAAGAGAGAAATGTTCCCTCGTTGTGGTTCTCATAAAAACAACTGAAAAGGTCAAGAAGAATGCAAACAAACAAATCTTTCAAAAGAAAACACATTTGCTTGATTAGCTGAATGCAACAGGCTTAAAGGAATAGTTCACCCAAATATCAAAATTCTCTTATTATTTACTCTCCCTCATGTCATCCAAGACTTCATTTCTTCAGATAAACACAAACAAAGAAATGTTATATGTGAGTCAACATGGCGAAGCTCCAGAAAGCAATCCAAATGACTCCAGTAGGTTAATGTCTTCTCAAATGAAATATGTTTGTGAGAGAATATGATGAGTATTTTTGAGCTCATTTAGCGATTGATACACTGCATATTTATGTAAACCTACAGATCACACGGTAAGTTCAAATAAGGTCAAATCTCATTGGTTCCTGCCTGTCTGATGATGAAACATGAATATGACTAATCATGACATGCAACAACCAATGAGATTCAACGTTAGAACGTGCTGCCATATATACAGTCGTGAAAAAAATGAAGAGATCATTCAAGATTTTCATTTATTCATCATTTCTAGATGTATTGTGGTCATTTATGTTGAATTTCAACCAAATCAAACCTCAGGAGTGACATAAAATCATCCAACAGCAATGTGAAAGACCGACAGCATGACAAGACATAAAAATCCAGGTTATCACATCAAAAAATATATTTCTTGATCTTTTACTGAACACGTGTACAAATATTACTGATGAATTGCTTAAAAGTGAATCTGATCTTGTTTTCTTTGCCGTATTTGAGGTCTGAAAAAATGCAGAGCATCTTTTCTGTTATTTTCACCCGTTACACCGGTTTAAATTTTTTGCGAATAAATGCAAATAGAAACAACATTTTTATTTGAAATTTGGGGGAAATATTTGTAGTAGTTACAGAATGAAACAAAAATGATCGTTTTACACGAACACATACCTATAAATAGAAAATTCAGAAAAAATGGAAATGCTCTCTTAATATTTTCAGCGGCTGTATATGATATGATGACATGATGCCATTTTAGTATAAAATTGTTTGTGTTTGCTGAAGAAATAAGAAATTTCGAATTGCATGAGGCTGAGTAAATCATCGAGAGAATTTTGATATTTTGGTGAACTACACCTTTAATAAATAATGTCTTTGTGCATGTTGGATCCAAAGAGCTTGTTTCTCTTTATGCTGGAGCATCCTTACACTGATGATAAAACTAAATCTAAGTCCTCACTTCCTGAAAGATTGTTTGGCTATTTCAAATGGAAAATGTGTGAAGTAGGAAATACCCCGCTGTCATGAGAATGTTTCCTCGTCAATCTTACTCATGTGTGTGTGTGATGTGTAGTTGTGAGTAATGTGGGGCTTACAGAAGGGATGTGTTTCTGATGAGGCAGCAGTTATTTGAATCTTGTTACCGCAGCTGCTGTCCCTCTCAGCTCTTTGTTTGTTAAATCTTGTTATTTAGAAATCTTCTTGCTTCATGTGCACCCTTGTTATATGCAATCTGAGCTCCTTACATTTTGTAGACAAAAGGACACAAGCGTTAATATGTTGATATATTGGATGTGCATGTTTAATTGTTCATGTCCCATCATGTACTTTTAAGGAATTGTTTTATTTTTATTTTGTTGGTATCATTTCGCGTTTGCTTGTTTGTATAGCTGTGACTCGGTTAATCTTGTTTCTAGCTAATAATTCAAAGGGTTGCATGTTGAAATCTCACCTGAGGCGGACCTGAAGTTCTTCTCTGCTTTACCTGGCGTTGAGCACTCGGTAGGCCGGACTAAAGGGCTTATTGTGCTTGGCCCTGTAATTGCCGCCTGCAGCTGTGTTTTTAATTTGTTTTCTGAATCGATATACTTCACTCAAAATTTTTCGTTCAGCAAAAAACAAATAAATAAAAAACATTTGCGCATTTGAGAGCTGACACAGTTATTGACTCGTAAAAGAAAAGAAAATGGCAAATGGCGCTTTAGGTCAGTGGAAATTAACCTTTTTAACTTCAAGGCTCCCTCCATTGTCTAAGAATGATGTATGTCTATTACAAAAAAATGACCTACTTAAACGCTTAGTTATCTTATCTTTTAAATATTGTTATGCCACCAGGCTTAAGGTTGAAGTTGTGAGCCTCAGCTACCTGACTGAGAAAGACTGAGAATGTTTTAGGTGGAGTATTTCTGTACGGTGTGTTACAATGTTTTGCTCTCTCATTTTAATAATTAATTGATGTGCAATATTTCTGTCATCTCCACTGCACATTATCGTCATCGTTTCAGATGAACATAATAGAACGCATTACAGTTCATTATAGAAACACATGGAGCGCATTTTAAAGACCATGTGCACAACACTGCAAAATAATCGGATGTGGGCGGAAGATTTTAATCTAGACATACACAATTGACTCAGATCCCCATCATCATTACAGACATATATTTTGAGTTTTGGACATGTGTTAGTGGTAAATTTTGAATTTAGTTTTGGGTCACCGGTGTGTAGGCAGCGGGGTCGTGCTCATGACACCTCACTTGTGTTGTTTATGGAGAAAAGGTGAGTGCATGAACCAGGGTTGAAAAAAACAGCCCGTGGCATAACTGCCTCGTGTTTTGTAAAGTTGCCGCTGTGTGCGACACGGGTCACCGGCTGTTTCTGTGGAGAAATGCTCAGTGTTCTAATCAGATAATGTCAAAGAGCAGCGTTTCACTCTTATTTACATTATAAACACATGGTTCTTCTCTGATTGTGAATGATTCTTCAATACACGTTTTTGTTTGTAATCCTTCATCACCGTGGTAATTTGGCGCTGCAAGGTCTCATGGTGACATTTAAAACATCCATTCTTCAATGTCGTACAGTTTCTTACATTTAAATGAACCCGCCCTAATTCTGTCTGATCTACCGCAGGTGGAGGTGGAGGTGACCAGATGCTTTTGTTTTGCTGACATCAGCAAATATCTGCAATGGAAATAAAGAGAGAAAATCCACCAGTGCTTCTGGTAAATCAAAGGTTCGCCCAACAATGCAAGTCATTTGATCATTTACTCGCTCTTGTGTCGTACCAAACCCACTTGACTTTTTTCAGCGTAACACAAAAAACGTACATTTTAAATATTATTATTCACAGTTCTATTCCATGTACTGAGAGTTTATACTGTATTCACCGCATCTGTCTTGCTAGCAAAACAGCAGCGTTCATGTTCGGTTTGTTGTGATTTTTCGGCCCCTAGAGGAGACTCTAGAGAGTAGAGACGGTTTTCTTTGGGAAGTGCCAAATTCATATCTGCTTGTCATCATTCCAAATGCTTGAGTGTTTCTTAAGATATCAATTTGTTGGACTTCCCATGCGTATTGGAGAGCTTCTCTTAAACGGATCAGCACAGAAAATGGATGGAAGCAATAAAGCACCTGCTTCACATGTTGGGAAAAAGTTGAAACAGCCGTGTTCTTGAAATGGCACACTTTACTGGAGAAAGGATTTGATACATCCAAAAATATATCTTAAATAAATCACAATGATCATTTTCCAGGGAGAAAAAAAGAAAAAAGGGAAGCAAGGCATACGTTTTTTATTGTCAGAATATTTTTTGAACCATTGAAATAGGTTTAGAAATGTAAACATTAGCTATTGTTTTTTGAAAAAACAGATTGTTTTTTATTATGTTTTATTATGTTAGTTAGCTTCATTTTGAGTTATTATTACTTATTCAAAACAACCCAACTGCAGTTTGATTGATATTACTTGGAATGCACAATAAAAAAACATGAATTATGTTTATTTATTTTTATTTTTTTTGCAAATGAACTCTCCAATTTTATGTGTTTATAAGGCAGTCTGGCGCTCCCCAATATACCGGCGCCGTTCACATATGATTCACAAAAACATAATTTTGTTTTAAAATTTTTTAAGATGAATGCGCCGATAAGCTTGTATAATAGATTAATTTTGATTTCATGTTGACTTTGAACCCTCCTCAAAATGGTCTTTTTCTTTTGTAGGTGAAGACAGTTTCTGCAATACAACACACGCACACATTTCTCACCGCGCTGCGACACCGAACCATGAAGATGCATGTAACCTTGTTTGATATGGATGTGTTATGACATGCGCTGAAGCCATGAAAAATTGAACATGGCTCCCAGAGGTATGCATAGTTATATTTAACCGTGATTCTTTTTTCTCCCACTTCCCGCACTTGCAAGCTCATATATAAGCGTCACCTTTTTTTCTCCTTATGAATCATTTCCCCATAACTCTGAAGCATTTCTAGTTGACAGATACATGCTTTATACTGATAGAAGTTTTAAAGCAATCGTGTATACTATCCAATTTCAATACAAAACAGGAGCTGTTTTATGTCTTTCCATTTCTCACGTTCGGTTTTTGGGAACAGCCATGACTGGTTTCAGATCAGTATTTATACAGGACTAACCAGAGCTGTTGATGTGTGTAAATCAGCTAGGTTTATTGGTAACACGGGGAGCCCCGGGGACCCGGCATGTGTCAGGGGTCACCGAGGCCGTTGAATAGAGATGAAGCACCCTGCCGAGGGCCACGTCCAAGCGTAGGTGAGCCTGACCTCTTTCCTTATTACATGATACAATTTTACTGTTGACATAAGGTGTTGCTGTCCAATAGTTCTTATCAATTGAAACCATACCTGAGCTGACAGTTTTACCAGTTGCGATAACAGTACTTAGCCGATATCATTGATATTTTGTATAATTCATGGTGCATTAATATTATTATTGCATATTAAGTTCAGGTTTGTGCCGCAGACCTCAAATCACGTATGTTTTGGTGTGATGCTGCAGAAGATATCCCAGAAGGTGGTGCATATAGATGGTTTCAAAGCAACAAACGTTACCGCGCATACACGTTTTTGTGGCCCAATCTTAACTTCCGGTACACAACCACAAAGAATAGAGTCCCTGCAGTATATTTCTGATAACAAGCTAAATAAATAACAAGCAAATGACATTAGTTAGCTAGTTAAAAATATGTCTAGCCAGTATTATTTTGGGTTAGCAGAAGAACAGAAACTTGGTTAAACTGAAATGCGACAAAGTTACACGACCCATTCAAGAAATTCTTATTTAACAAAATTAACATACATACAATAAAATTCAACAAATTATTTACTTAATACAATTATTATACTATATAATATTAATATAATAAATGGATTAAAATATAAGTAAGGGATAATCCACGGCTAGCCATGTGTTAAAGGATTTTTTTGCACGGCTCGTTGGAATGCTTGATTTTGATTGGCCAGTCACGACATTTGCAGGTTCGTTATTCTCAGATAACCTCTCAAAACTAATAACACCCGGTAACCCGGATGCAGCAAGTCTTTTAATAACATATATGAGATCATATTTACAAATGATTAAACCAAATTGCCTGTTCGTGACATTTGACCATCGTTTCTTACCTTAAAAACGAAGTAAACGGCTTTTCATCGTGGAAGGTCTGCATTCAGTAAAAATGAGCTAATACGATATTTTAAATTCACATTTCATGTCCAGTTATTTTCTCATGTGGCAAGTAGCTGTGTAATAAGCGGGATAATGTACAATCAGCCGGCTGTTATTGCGAAATAAACCCCTTCAGTGTGATACAAGACACTGATCACACTGTCGGGCTTGTTTCTGCGATAACAACCAGCTTGCCTGTACATTATCCCTTACTTAATGCACGACGTGGAGGACAAGGACTGACTGGAAATACCCACACCTTCCAGCCAATCAGAATCCAGTATTCAAACAGACCATGGTATACATAGTTATATTATTAGCCAGTTGCCAGACCGATAAATAAGCACAGACCGGAAGTTAACTTTGGGTCAGGCGCATGTGTCCGATAAAATCGTCCATAGACCTCTTTACAAGATGTTAACACTGGTCCAAAAGCACCTCAGTTTTTAATCTTACACATATAATTCAGTTAAAGCTTTTCGAGTAGCATTCTGATTATCTTATTATGTTCTGTTGGTCGTATTTTGTTCGAATATTTGTGTCAAAAAACGAAAGCAGAAAGTTCGTCTGGACCAGTGTTGTCTCACAAAGTGGTCTATTCCAAAATGATTTGTTTTTCTAAACATATTATTTATAGGTATTTGTTTAGGTAAAACATTCCTTTTTTGTTTCATTCTGTGAACTACTGACAACATTTCTGACAAATTTCAAATAGTATACCTGGACAAATTGTTTTAGGGACCTTGAATACAAGTTCATATTAATTTATAAACAAACGTGTATTTAAGGAAAGTCATGAAAATAACAATTGATAGAAAAGAAGCATTTTAACATTTTAACACCTTTCATGCATCTTTCATTTTTTTAGGTGAATTTTTGGCAGTTTTGAGGTTTGCTTTGGTTGGAATTCAACAGACCCTGTAATGAACTGGCCACAATACATGTAGAAAAGCTCACCAAAGGCAAATCTGGAGTGGTCTCTTTGTTTTTCCAGTTTTATATACATATATAAATATATATAGATATACTGCCAAAGCAGCCAAAAAAATCCTGAGAACATTTTTTGCTCAAATTATCCATCCAAATATGATGTTATACTTTCATATTTGCAACTCTACAGCAGCATCACAGATGATCTAACCGTGTGTCATTAATGCTCTTATTAATGTGGCTGAATTGGATGATTGTCTGTAATGTGTTCAATGAAACAATGGCATGGACACAGATGCTCAATTAATAAAATGCACATGAAGGCATTTTCAGGCAAATGTATGTACTGTATATACATCTATATATACATCTGTCTTGCGCTCTCGGCTGTGAAACACTAGTGTTCACTGACAGCGAAGGCTGCTGGGACTCTCAGGCCCCGGGACTCTTGGCACGGCCGTGAGAATACACCGGTGAATTGTGAGACAAATGTGTGGTGGTTTAAAGAGTTTCAGGGACAGACAGGCATCTCATTAGAAACCCTCAGCAGAAGGGTAGACACAGGTCCAGAAATACAGTCCTGCTGCTTTCCTGTCCTACAGACGACGGTTGATTTTTCATAGCTCGGGAGAAACGTTTTAGCCACTCTGTGTTGAAGTATTAACTTGGTCTCGTGTTATTTTAAAGAACTTTTCTAGAAATAGATTTAAAATCTCTACTGTTCGATTGCAGGTTTTGGTGTCTTGGCAAATCCGAGCACAGTTTGACATGATGTCAAGATCTCTCCTGAAACTCAAGTCCTATGGATTTCTCATGAGAATAAGAAAGTAAAATCTCCTTTTGTGTCTCATAGAAACTCATGAGATACATTAAATAGGTCATTTCTGACTTTCATTTAATTTCAATTTACGTGTTGTTTGTATTTACTGACCCATACCTCCACAGAAATGACCTACGGTATGGTGGACTTTCACCTGTTGTGATTTGAATCCCCAGTAAGTGGTGAAAATTGAATTCATTCATTTCTCTGGCTCGTGTAAACCATCTGGACTGTATCCGCTGTAAACCTCAATTATCTGATGGGATTACACATACATCTAAAGAATCCAGGAGGCCACGGGCCTGCACACGCTCCCTCTCTATAGATCCACATCTTCAGCTTTATTTGACTGTTTAACATTGTCGCAAGGCATAATGAAAAAATCAATGTTAGTGCTTTGGATGCCCGTCACTTACCCTGCCAGTTTCCTTTCCATTTTTAAATGTCAAAATCATTTTTTAAGCCTCTTACCTCCTTACCTACAAGTGCTCATGAAGTGTTCCCAGAAGTGCTGTGTCAATTTTTATTTGATCTATTTATTTATTTTTAGGCATTGGATCTCGCTGTACTTTTGCAGAAGCTGTAAAGGATTAGGAATGCTGCCAACATTTACTCGCTCTAATGTCTTTCTAAACTCTTAGGAGTTTCTTTGTTCCGTGGAAAGTTCAGCAGAATCTCCATCTTGCTATTTTTAATAGAAAGAACGCACACGGCGATCCACAAGCTGTCAGTGAGCACCATTCACTTTGATGTGTGATTTTCCTTTTTGATTTAACTCGACCCTAAAACTTTGGCTTCTTTATCAACGTCTCTGTTTGAAATTCAGATGACTTCACATTCTTATCTTTACGTTGGTTGAGGTGAAAAGACGTCAATATCCCACAAAATCATGCTTGATCAAGTTTACTGTTGTGAATAAGGTAAGGAGACAGTTTTGAACTTTCAATAAAACCAGACTTGTGTAAAAGTATTCCATGACCACACATGACATACAATGTAAAATTGTGGGCAGAAGCAACTTCACCTCACACGTGGTGATACTATCAGGGAGTTTGAGCGTCGCGACACTGTGGATCTCCGGAGGTAGCAAGATAGAGACGTAGCTCAATTTAGCGCAATGTTTTGATAAGGTCACAGTGTTACACAAACACTGGAGACGGTGATGTTTGCTCACGAAAGCCATCGATTCCCTTTCCACTGTGCCACGGTTTACTCAAGAGCTAGTCATTTATTTTTCAGGTCTCAAGAAATAAAATGAACATTCAAACCAAAGTTATCTCAACGCAACCATAGCTTTGCTCATATCGACGTTGTCATTACCGAGCCCTGTTGAAATCATGCTTAATGGTCTATTGTAATCGTTACAGCTTCCTTCTCCTTCTGATGGATCATTAAGTGATCAATGCCCATGTTTTATTAACATTGGCAAGCTTTCACTTCAGTCCAGACACATTGGCACTTTGTCCTGATACGGTTGTCTTGTTTGTCCCCTCTGTTTCTCTCTCCAGGACGTTTGAAAGCGTGAAGACGAAACGGCCGCGGTCTCGCCTCACGTGTCCCATTAACATCAGCATCAAATGCAGCAGGTATTGGAAACTTGACAGATATTCCTCTCTGGTCTCAGGCACGCTCGGGCTGATTCATGGTCACTGTCAAGGTGAAACGCAGTAAAGAATTCCTGTCACTCACTCTGCCAACCCTTGAAAAATGAAACACCGCACTGGCTTTTTCAGAACGCGGAAAGTGATTCACGACGTCCCGCTTCCATCTGCTGCGACGCTGTACTTGGGAGAATCCTCAGACTTACTCCAGACCGCTTGGCTTGAAATGAGATGTGTTTTGAACAGGTTTCGTCCCTCCGGTCACCTGTTGAGACTGATGCCGCCCGACAGGTGGAGAGCGGTGAGGTTTGGTGGCGTCCTTCGGCTGGCGCAGGTAACGGACAGGTGTAGAATCTCATCCGGAGAGAGTCTCGTACATTGGTGTCAAGTACTATTGAATTCTGTTTACAAGTGGGACCTGTCACTATCCCAGATGTTTACAGACTGATGGTCCGTCTCGGCGGCATAAGAGAGTTAGATCATTTTGGTTCGCTGAATGAAGCCAGACGCCACCGTAGGGGAAATTAACAGGAGTTGCTTTCCAAGAATTGTTTCCCTGCGGCGCAACTTTGAAAGTTTGATCCGAATTGGTGGCAACATTGGTCGAGGTTTTCCTGAAGGAGAGCCGCAGAAAGATTGAAAGATTGAATCTATTCAGTGATGTGAACGAGAGGTCAATGGGGTCGGACCGGTGTGCTGCATGAGCTTTACCTTACAGATCTCCGCTCCGCTGTGATTTCTTTGCCCGTTTGCAAGCGGCTGCCACGAGAGCTTGAAAACACATTTCGGGTCTCAAAACTAGTCAATACTGTCCACGCTAGATGAGCAGATAGAGTTGAGCAGACAGGCCAGTGCACGCTGGCTGAAATATTGCCTGTTTTCCCTGATAAAGCCCGTCTCACTATCAGCTCTGGGGATAAATCACAGTCAGCCGGGACCCGTTCACCGGCCATGTAAAAGTGCAAACGAAAAGCCTCTCGCTCACTTTTATTAGCTATCCGCTAAGTGTGCACGATAACAAATCTTGCGACGTGCCGAGCAAACCCACAGAGTTGTGCCACCTGCTTACAGCACTTTTTGATTCATCTGAGTGATGGTTTCATGTAACTTTTCCTGTAGCTCATTGGTTAAAGCATGGCGCTAGCAATGCCAAGGTCATGGGTTCAATCCCAGGGATTGCACATACTCGGATACAAAAATGCATAGGATCATGCGATTTAAGTAGCTTTGGATAAAAGCGTCCGCCAAATGCATAAATGTAAATTATGTTAAACGGCATGATTTTTTAATCTAATTTTTAAAATTCACTGTTGTTAAATTCTTACGTTTAAATATATAGCAGTTTAGCAAGGCAAATGAGTGGAGTGACATGTTTTTTTAAAACAGAAGACAGAAATATGTATTCTCTGTTATCTTAATCTAAAATAGTTTTTTCCCCAAAATAAATAATGAAATGAGACACGTATATGTATAAAAGAGCTAGATAATAGATGTGATTGTGTAGTACTTAAAGGGACAGTTTACTCAAAAATAAAAATTCTGTCATCTATTCATGCAAAACCTTTAGATGACTCTTTCTTCTGTGAAACACAAAATACGATTTTTTTGCGTTCATATAGTGGACGTCTGTGGGGTTCAATGTTGTTTGTTTAGGTTTTGTGTGGAATAATTCTTAAAGTCTGATTGGCAGCATCCTGTCATCGTACAATGAAGAGACAGCATTCTCCAAATCTCATCGTTTCATGTCCCTGGGCAACAAGAAGGAAGCGAGACTGACAGTTACAACAGCATCACCGGCGATAAAGATTCCAGGAAAACAGCTATAGGGTTTATTCATCCTTCTGTCAGCCTCATACATGTGTGTCAGACCTCACTAAATAACACAGAGGAGAGTGCCAGAGGCCGTGTTGAAGGTCATTCACTGTTATAAGACAGCACTTCTCAATAACGACCTTCACAAACCTCAATTTCCACAAGAATGAGATCTGGCAGCATGTAGCGAGCCAAGCAACAGTGCTGTCGCTCACCCAGACCGGACCCTCACACGCTGACGTCTTAATTCGATAGAGGCTGGCCGTGACCCAGACCTCCTCTGTCGTTCCTAAGACATCTTGAAAGAGCAGACCGAATGTTTTATTCAGATTTAACACGAGTGGCGGGCTGCTGTCTGGATTAGTGAGAATTGTGAGGAAAAAGTTGTTATATTTTGTTTTATTTTCATTTTGATTTCGATTATTTATAGCCTTTATTTTTAAGTTTTGCCTTTATTTCGAAAATGTAGTGGGAAAGAGGACAGGAAGCGAAGTGGGAGAGAGTAGGGGGGTGGGATCGGGAAAGGTCAGGATTTAAACTTGGGTTGCTATCGGTTCGCTATTAGCTACACTTTTACCTAGTTTTTAACTATTCGTTATTTTTATTATTCATTTGAGAATAGCCAATATATTTTTTATTTTATTTTTTCTAATTTCTTTATGACTGAAACAAAATACGTAAAGCAAGTTTTATTTATTACTTTTTTTTGCCAGACTTGTATTTTTTCGTTAAGATGATTGAAATGAACATAAAGCTAAAAAAGTGTGAGAGAAAGAAAACTGAAGTCATTTTCTTCATGTTAATGAGTTTTCCTATTTTAGCCCATAGTTACAGTTTTAACACTATTTTTTTCTTTTCACATAAGTTTCCCTGCTAGTTTTTCATCTTTATAATAACCTTGCTGTACGCTCTCTCCTCAAAATGACTAATTGCAGTATTACTATGGTATTTAAATGAGTACATTTAATGTATTTTCATTCCACAGTCGATTAATCTGCCAGTCTGTGCAAGCGGCTGCGTGCTAAGAATAGCTCATATGTTTTCATCAGCGCATGAAAAATCATCTTTTGAATACATCAGTACGTTTTTGCCAATATCTAATTCACAACTCTCTGAAAATGTGAGCCAAAGTTTTCTAAAAGATATTGATAATCATTCTACAAACCATCTTTTACAGTCTTTGGGAATTTCTCTCTTTTTTTTGTTGATTTTAGCCGTTCTGCCCTATTGACTTTGTTTCAAGACTATTCTCCTGTCCTCGCCACCTTTTTATTGAGCTCCGCAGTGAATAATTTAACGTTCGTCTTTATGAAATACATTTCAATGAAGTTCTCCTTTTATGTTCTTGGAAAAAAAAGAGAGTAAATCTCATGTCCAGGGAGCATTAGTTCTGCTGCACTGCAGATATAAAGCGCTTCAAATGAACGAATGAAGGTTTTATTAAGCAAAACAACATCCTTGGTCCTTAATGACCTCGACAGGGCTGATTGACCATGTGAAAAAGTAAAAGTAAGTGAAAATCTTTTGATGGAAGGCAGAGAAACTGGGTCATATGTATGGATTATTATACATCATATAAACGAGAAAGAAGAAAAATCGTTTATATGACACCATTATTTCGGTCATAAGTTCAGTTGTGGATCATGTGTATTGGTGGTTATTGCCCTTTAAATCATCGTTTGGTTCACAGAGAAGTCAGGTTAATGGCACATCAACCTTGTGTAGGGGATGTCCCGTCGCTGTCCCGGCGAGTTTATTTGGAAATTTACTTAAAATGGGAACAAACTGTGCAGGTTTAAACCCCTTAATTTTATACACAGCATGCTGATGAGTGTTTACACTCGACGTATGAATGTAAATGACTGAGCGACGGTTAGGTTTTTGCTCATCGGCGCATTAAGGTTCTGCAAATGACCGGCGTAATTTACTGAAAATGAGCACATACAGTAACTCCGCCGAGTCTATTACGAAACGACTGGGATTTGTTTTGAACTGCTGAGCAACCTCACTGACCCTAATAAAACTCTGGGCTTTCTCCTGCAGTCTTTTTAATTAAAGGAGAAACATGTCAGAAGGCACTGCTGAGGTGTAATGCCATTCCTGAGAAAATATGATTATGCAGGAAAAAAAACGCATAGTGTGATCTGTATGACAGACACGTTTCTTCAAGGTCATACTCTTGTCATAATTACAAATCTCACAATCTAGAGTAAATCTAGGGATGGAGATGTGATAAATACCATGATTAACATCTGCTTTAAATAAAACTTTATTTTTGCGAGTCAGGGTTTTTCACCGTGATGTTGTAGAGGTCATTGGTAGGAGGGTGAGGGCAGTGTTAAGTGTCGTGTCTGTGCTGGTCGACGGGAATGACACGAGCAGTCGGCATTGTGCCATCAGTTTGCTCCGGGAGGATTGCTGCAGTTATAAGGTCATTGTGAGGTTCTCTGGTGACATTGCATGAAAGTTTATGGAACAGATCAAATGGAGTCACTGGTGGTGGCGTTCCAGTCTCACTCTCTTCTCATGTTGTTTTTTCTTGCAGGAAGTTGCTGTCCGTGGTGCTGAAGATGCGAACGGTGCCCATTGACGTGTGTGTGCTGGAGGACTCGAATGTAAGCTATGAAACCTCACCATCACTACATCCTTTCAACTCAACTCGTTTGGTTGGCTCAAATATGGACAAACCCAACCCAACTAAATTTTCTAGATTAATTGAGCCCAACGGTTGGGTTTGTCTGTGTTAAAGGAACAATACGGGTTTGTTTTTAGGAGGATCTATTGACAGAAATGCAATATAAAATACAAAACTATTTCTTCAGAGGTGTATAAAGACCTTACATAATGAACCGTTAAGTTTGTAATACCTTAGAATGAGCTGTTTATATCTACATACAGAGCGGGCCTACATACATTGAATTCGCCGCCATGTTTTGTACAGCAGCCCTAAATGGACAAACAACTCTACAACGCGCGTTTCCTATACGCATCGTACTCTACGGTTCGGAACGCATAGTGACCCGCGGATTAACTGTAAGTTTATTCATCATTGAGTAAGAGAGTAAAATGCGCTCTCTCTACAGTTTTAGCGCCAACGCGCTCTCGCTCTCTCTCTCCAGTGTCTGGACGAGTACAATATTAAAGCGGTTCCAGACAAACAATGACGCTCAAAACTGCTCTGTCACACAGCTAATATTAGAACAAAAACAACAACATATCTTGGTTCTAACAAACAGAAAAACCAACGTTACTCACATACTGATCCGAATCAAAGCAACCTCCTCAGGGGTGATTTTAAGATGATCTTTCTCTCCAACGACTCTCTGCTGGAAAGTCTTTAGAATATTAGCGCAGGTCCTAGCTCCTGCCTGACTTTTATCCTTCTTTTTATACTTAAAATCCACAGACCTTTTATCTTATGTAATAAATATGACATCGCTCTTTCTACAGTCTTTCTAATGCCTGCATGCTCTCTTCCCTGCGTCAACATGAGAACGACATCTTTTTGTACTGTGGTGGCCACCGTCGTGTTTGGACTGAACGATTCGTTGCAAATCTATAATACAAGGCTAGTGGCCGCTGTAAATCAAAAACTGCGCATTTAAGTGTATAGTGTACATTTATTATTAAATAGTGTTTATTTAGTGTATATAATCTTCTGTGTTTGATCATTATTTATGACACCCCAGTCAGAGCTGGTATGTATGTGACAGTTATGTAACGTCCCAAAAGCTTCCAGTTTTTGGTCCACTAATTTTGATTAATTACATTAACAGCTTCTGTCACATGATATGAAGCTGATTGGATGGAATTCGGGAAGAAACATATCAGGTTATGTTTTACCCCCAAATCAAAAGACAACTTACTACTACAACTATTTGGGCATTGTGATACAATATTTAAGATAATTGAGCAGATTTTCTCCCACCAAAATTCACGTTTGTGTAGTACAGTAACGATGAACATCATTCTGGTTATTTTAGCTTAAAACGTTCAAAAAATACTTTCATTTACTGTATACTAAGGCTGTTCAATGATTAATCATGATTAATCACATCTAAAATAAGTTTGTGTTAATGGTAATATGTCTGTGCCGTGTGCATATTAATTTTGTATTTATAAACCCATGCATTTTTTAAATAAAACAAATATAATATAAAAATCAATAAATGTTTATACATTTTACTTTACATTATATATAAATATATACATGCAAATATTTCCTAAATATACACATGTATGTGTACAGTATGTTTATAAATACAAAATAAATATGCACAGTGCACATACTGTATATTATGCAAAACTTTTATTCTGGATACGATAAATCATTGAACACCCCTAATTTATACCAATACCAGAAGAATACATAATTATTTTGTTCTTGCAGTAACAAAAGAATGAACATAACAATGATCTATTGACATTTTGTCATTATCTCAGAAACATGTCATTCAAAATAATTTAAACAGATCTCATTTTTTTTGCAAATATATATTTCTTCTAATTGCGGGGGTAACATGCAACTGTTCATTTTTTAAATTGTTGTCAAAGTTTAATCGGTTGAATAATTGGTAATATTTATGAAGATATCTTGTAAATGTGTGTGTGTTTAGCAGTACTCATGAATAGGGCTGTCACGATTATGAAATTTGGCTGACGATTAATTGTCTTATAAATCATTACGATTATGACTAGAGGTGCACCGATTGACCGGCCAGAGCCCGGAATCGGCCAGTTTTTCGTATGATCCGCCGGACCGGTGACCGGCCGGTCAGTCTCACGTCTCGCCGATTCCAAGCCGATCTTTGTTGCCCGTGATGCGGGCAATAATGTCACAGCCGTCAGTACAATCAAAGCCGCAAGTAAACGTGCGCGCGCACAGCCTGTATTTCACGGCTCGTTTATACTCGAATGTGTGTCCACCGGACCGAGAGTCTCTGCTGACTGAGGCGCATCTCTCATGTCCGCTGACTGCACGCGCGTGCACACGCATCATGTACTGTACAGACAAAAAGGTGCACTGTTAGTTCATCTCTCGCTGCTCCGTCTACATGGGGTATGTATGCTAACAGTGATGCTATTAGCATCATGCTAAACTCTGACACATGCTAAACTCATGTTGAAGTCGTTCACTTGGTGTTAAACAAACGTAAATTCCATTCAACCTGATTCCTTGTCTTACGTTAAAACTGTGGTCATTTCATCTAGGTAAAATGACATTCAACACGACTTCTACTTGTTTTTAAAAATCCAAAATATAAAAAATGAATAAATCAATCAATATATGTGATATATATCTGATTGAGTTCTTTACTAACAAAAAACTGCAAATACATATATACATCTTTAGAGTAGAATTCACTCATAAGATTTTTAACTTTTTTATTGAAGTTGCAGCAAAAATCAACCCACTTCTTTTAATCCTACAGACACAAGATAAAGACAAATTATTTAACATTTCAGAAAAAATGAAATAAAGCAATGTTAGTTTCATAAACAGAAACAGACGAGAATAAAGTTGAAGTATTTTATTGTTATCTTAGACTTTTGTGAGATGAGTACAAAAATGAAAAAGGTCAATTAAGTGACATGTGACATTTTATTATTTGTACTTCTTTTCAGTCACAGAGTTCTTCAATTTAAGAGTTGTTTGGGAAAGAGAAGATTCTGTAATTTAATGCAGCTTGGAGAACTGCATTTAGGGAAATTTGGGGAAATTGTAATGTTCAATCATTTATTCAATGAAAATAAAAAAAATGTGTATTGAAGAAAAGTTAATATGGTTTTATATACAGTATAAATATACATTTATAAATATATAAATATATAATATATGCCGGAATCAGCAGGTTTCACTTGTAATAAAATCGGAAATCGAAATCGGCAAAGAAAATTGCAATCGGTGCATCTCTGTCACGGATCCGCCAACCACATCTCCCTCAGACACCAGACTTCCAGTTTCACGCACCGTTCCAATTCACCTGAATTCTAATTAATGACACCTGTTCCCCATCAGCCTACACACATAAGTATCTCACCTCCAAGCTCACAGTCATCCGGTCTCAATGTTGCTTACCTCACGTTACCCGAACACTTGGTTAGTGGACTCTAGGGATTTCCGTTTGGATTACTTTCTGGGATTCATCTTCCACCACTCGTTCTATGGAGACTAGCTACCCACAGTTAAGAGTCTCAGCTTTTGCCTGGTTTTATGGCGAAGTTTCTCCTAAGTTTCGGCACTTCTAAAACTTACTTGTGAAGTTCCTAAGACTTGTTTTGTAAAGTTACCTGCTCTCGTCCCTCCTTGAGTGCGTGACAGAAGACCGGATCACAAAGAAACCCGGTAAACTCACCTGGGACACCGCGGCAATCAAAGCTTTCCATCTCCTGAAAGAGGCCTTTTGCGTCGCCCCCACACTTACCCATCCAGACCCTGACCTTCCGTTTGTGATGGAGGTGGACGCCTCCACGGTGGGGGTAGGAGCAGTCCTGTCACAATATGGGGGAGAACCACCTGCACTCCATCCCTGCGCCTATTATTCCAAGAAGTTATCCCCGGCAGAACAGAATTATGATATCGGCAACCGTGAACTGCTTGCCATGAAGTTAGCCCTAGAAGAATGGCGGCACTGGTTGGAAGGAGCCAAACACCCCTTCAAGGTCATCACCGATCATAAGAACCTGCAATATCTGAGAGAGGCCAAACGTTTAAACCCAAGACAAGCCCGCTGGTCACTATTTTTCACCCGTTTCAACTTTACCCTCACGTACAGACCAGGATATAAGAACACCAAGGCCGACACCCTGTCCAGAATTCACTCACCCGATCCGCCTACGGAATTACCTGAACCCGTCCTTCCTCCAGCTGTGTTTGTTTGTCCTATCCTATGGACCTTGGATGACGAGATCAACCAAGCTACCCTAGAGGAACCTGCTCCACCGGGAGGTCCGGAGGGAAAGGTCTACGTGCCCACCTCCCTCCGACTCACCCTCCTGGACTCTGTACACACGTCCCCGGGATCTGGTCACCCAGGCCGTCAACAAACTCTCTCCCTGCTTCAAGGCAGATACTGGTGGCCGCACATACACCAGGATGTTCACCACTACATTAAGGGATGTTCAGTTTGTGCGATGTCCACCACACCGCATCGACTCCCAGAGGGTAGGCTAATGCCGCTCCCGATACCACGAAGACCGTGGTCACACATAGGCATAGACTTTGCCACAGACCTACCTGGCTCCGAAGGTTTTACCACGATCCTAGTAGTCGTCGACCGGTTCTTGAAAGCCTGTAAACTTATCCCTCTGAAAGGTTTGCCCACAGCCCTGGAGACCGCTGAAGCTTTGTTTCATCAGGTATTCCGTAACTTCGGCTTGCCCGAGGACATAGTCTCCGACAGAGGTTCCCTGTTCACCTCATGTGTGTGGAAAGCCTTCTTCCGACTGCTGGGGGTATCTATTAGCCTCTCCTCGGGCTACCACCCACAGACGAATGGCCAAACAGAACCTAAGATCCAAGAGATCGGACGTTATCTACGTGCGTACTGTTATGACCATCAAGACCGCTGGAGTCAGTATCTGCCTTGGGCCGAGTACGCCCAGAACTCACTCCGCCAGGAAGCCATGGGTCTTACGCCATTCCAGTGCGTGCTCGGCTTCCAACCGCCACTGTTCCCCTGGACAGGAGACTCGTCGGATGTTCCGGCCGTGGATACCTGGTTTCGGGAGAATGAGAGAGTCTGGGATTCAGCCCACGTTCATCTGCAATGAGCTAGACAAAGACATAAGAAGAACGCTGATACTCATCAACAGGATAACCCCACCTACCATCCAGGGGATCATGTTTGGCTCTCTACCCGAAATATCCACCTCCGTCTGCCTAGCAAGAAATTGAGCCCTCGCTATATTGGACCATTTACCATT
Organism: Triplophysa rosa; assembly: GCF_024868665.1. NCBI lineage: Eukaryota > Metazoa > Chordata > Actinopteri > Cypriniformes > Nemacheilidae > Triplophysa > Triplophysa rosa. The sequence continues at coordinate 23,672,357 of NC_079901.1, read as the reverse complement.
GTGAGACAAATCAATGATGTGACTTATGAGCTCCAACTACCCGTCCAATACCGTATCTCACCTTTCTTCCACGTCTCACTGTTAAAACCATACACTGACCCTGTTCTTCCTCCCTCCACAGAACCTGAAATACTCCCTCCTCCAGAGATCGACCCCGGAGGATCCATCTACATCGTCAACCAAATTCTAGACTCCCGGTGACGAGACGGTCAGCTACAATACCTGATCGACTGGAAGGGGTATGGTCCCGAGGAGAGGTCATGGGTTGATCACCACGACGTACTAGACCCAGCCCTGTTATGAGACTTCCATCGTCTACACCCTGATCGTCCTGCTCCCCGAGGCCGTGACCGTCCTTGTCGTCGGTTGAGTGCGTCAGGAGATGCCCGTGGAGGAGGGGGTAATGTCACGGATCCGCCAACCACATCTCCCTCAGACACCAGATTTCCAGTTTCACGCACCCGTTCCAATTCACCTGAATTCTAATTAACGACACCTGTTCCCCATCAGCCTACACACATAAGTATCTCACCTCCAAGCTCACAGTCATCCGGTCTCAATGTTGCTTGCCTCACGTTACCCGAACACTTGGTTAGTGGACTCTAGGGATTTCCGTTTGGATTACTTTCTGGGATTCATCTTCCACCACTCGTTCTATGGAGACTAGCTACCCACAGTTAAGACTCTCAGCTTTTGCCTTGTTTTTTTGGCGAAGTTTCTCCTAAGTTTCGGCACTTCTAAAACTTACTTGTGAAATTCCTAATAAAGACTTGTTTTGTGAAGTTACCTGCTCTCGTCCCTCCTTGAGTACGTGACAATCTCTAATTATGACGATTGTTTGTCTGCTTTAGAGCTTTGACTTTTAATTCTCATACATTTTTTATTCAGCTTTGAAACGACCATATTGTTCTGAATATAAAGACTATGTTCTTTTTCTTGGAAATACATAAGAACATTTGGGTCATCATACTTGAGGTTTAGGCTTTTACCTGTCAATAATACAACCGCCAAATACTTGTAAATGAAGTAAATTGATCAGGAGTGAATTGAAGCCACCATTAAAATGCTATCAGTCATAGAAAAGCTTCTAATCAGTTTTTTTCTCACTTGCAAGACTACAATAAAAGTTTACTTCTATGTTAATGAGATTTTGGTAGACTGGTTTTCACACTGAAATAATATTAAATTGTACTGCAGGTTATTTTTATGGTATATGCTTTAGTTTTTTTTTAAGTGATTGTTTTGTGGTGGTACATTTTACACGTATTACCATGCTTTAGTTACAATAAAATATGAAATATGCAGATGCAGTACAGCTCCCCCTAGTGTCCTCTATAGATGAAACCATCACGATGAGGTCAAACAATCGCGATGAGACGATTATTTAATAATCGTGACAGCCCTACTCATGAAGAGAATCCCATCATTTTGGATCATTTCTTATGTTTTGGTACAATGTATGCCATTAAATAGGTTAACTGACTGAGCCTGTAAAGATCTTAAAATGATTCTGTATATTTATAAAATACATCATGTGCTAGAAACGACATTTCTACACAAGCCAAAGTGTTTCTATAATTCCCAGCAGCCCACAGAAATATTACGGATTAAATGACACATCATGTGCACGGGGGCGCAATTTAATGTCACATAAACCGACCTGTTTCCTCTGCTTGCTTCTCCATTATTACAACCTGTCTGCTGTTGTTTATATGCACATGCTCAATTTGCATGTGGCCTATTACTTTCAAGTCAATTAGTCCGCCCAATAAACCGAAGGGAAAATATAGACAGCTGAGAGTTTGGATGTAAATTATGAACTCTCTTCGCCATCAACATGGCTATGTTTGGAATATAATGCTGCTTGTTGTGTCAGGCTCTTACTTGTCTATACAGTCTTTCTAAAGGTTTTCCCAATAGACTGAAGCAGGCCATATGGTAAAACCAGTAAGTCAGGGGGCCGTTTTGAACCAGTAGGCAACCACCTTCAGTGCATTGCATAACAGATCCATCCACAACCCCCAAAAATGTCTTTCTGAAACCTGAATCTCCACATTTTGTCTTTTATTTTTTATTTTTACAGAACTTGACAAACAACCCGTACATGGTATGCCAGTAAAAATTTAGAAAACAAATGGTTCATAATATAATATTTTGTATTATCAATAATTTTAATTACAATATAAAAAAGCATAAGAGAGATTTATCAGTTTTTTCCTACATTTTTGCTATGTCACACCATTTGACACACGAATGAGGCATTTAAATAGCGCTGTATTGTGTATTGCTGTATACCCAAAGCGCTTTTCAATCATATGAGGGGGGTCCCTTCTCAACAACCACCAGTCACACCATTTGACACATGTACGGTTTATTTGTCAACTACCCAAATATCTAACCAATAAAACACTATATTTAATCGTTTAAAAAGTGCAATGCTTTTTCCATTTCCTGAAAAACAGTGAATTTGGACATCCAAGGTTTCGGAAGGTCAGCGACCATATTTTAGTATCTAGTCTAAATCTGCATCACACTATACGAAGAAAATGTAACTGATGCAAACGCACAACAGCCACTATGTTGACATTTGCCTCCATACGGTTAACGACCCGAGATCTCATGTCTGTACTATATTCTGCTAATAAGGTACCCGGGACCCTCAGGGGTCCCTATGCAGGGCCTCATTATAAAGTCAAAACAGCCCATCCCCGTGTCTTTACGATATTCAGATGCCAAGATATACAGTAGCTGTTACTATAGAGTTGATATATGATGCTGTTGTTGCTTACAAAGATGTTATTCAGCTAATTCTGCGATGATATACGTTGTCGCATGTGTAGTTGAACTAGTGACATCCAGTTACCACCAATACCACTTATTGCATTTCGTAAAGGTTTTGCAAAATATGTGCTTGCCATACAGTACTTCACGCAGAAGATATAGGTCTAGCAACTTCCAGCATGTCCTGTATGTTTGACATTAAGTGTATGTCCCTTTGCCTATCATCTCTTTGCCTCTGCGGGTCTGCTAGAATCGACAATAATAAGGTCATCCCCGAGGGTATACGGGAGTTCTTTCCTTTTAATAAGATTCCTGCGCATTCTGCCGCATAACCGGCATTCCTCGCCACAATTCATTGCGCGACATTGTTTATATGACCGAGTCGTATTTAAATAACGTGTCAGGCTCCGTTGTTGTTTTAGCCGAATGATGAATACCATAAAGAACAAAATTTACATTTCACCCCCGGAAGACTAACGCGGAACTGCTGATTTATGACTGTAATGCAAAGTTTAGCAAAGCTAATTAGGGACAGTGTTCCCTGGGTCAGATTTAATCAGAGCAACATTTACATCGCATGCCGGAGACTCGAAGGAGAAAGAAGGGCTGCGGAGCCGAGAGAATGAGAGATTACAGCTGAGTTTAGGGTCTCGTGAAAACCCAACATAACTGAGAGCGCAATTACACCTTATAAAGCACAAGAGAACGCCACTGGTTCTGCTGGTTTTGTGATGAATGAGAACTGTTTTCTCAGTTAGGAGGGAAAATATATCGGTTTGGCTCCTTATGTTGCTTTCAGGTCCTCGTGGGAAGTTTGGTAATTGTAATTGTGCTGCGATGTGCGTCAAGTGATGTTGGTCAGGGAGTTTGTATACTTGCCGACAACGATGAAGAGTTTTTCTAAAGTTGTGTGTTATAGATGTTTGACGCTTCCATTTACAGTATGTGTTTCAGTATTTTCGTTTTGCCCAATAGAATGGTTGGAAATGCACCGTGGTGTGATTATTCCCGTCTGTCGTCTCATACACCGGATAAATGTGTGGGGTTTTTACGAATAATTTTTCTGTATTCCATTCACTCTTACCTCCTAAATGAACTTTTATCGAAGTCTTAACTAACCTATGATCGTTTTGCTTTTGGCTTCATTCTTCAATTGACAGATTCAGTTGAGTCTTATATGATCATTCCAACATGACTTCAATAAATGAGAGCCAACAAGAGAAAGAGAGAGAAGGAAAACGGGAGATTGGCCTTCTCTGGCCGATAATCCTCTGGCGTAGGGTATTCAAGCTAACTTTCTTTATTAATAATAGAAAGCGCAAAGCCCTTGACATCCAGCGTGGTTCAACATTTAAAGAGTTGTGATGACTCCCACAGCTTATTGAATTATTTATGAAACAAGCGAGGCGCTGGAGTCTTTCTCACTCACGGCTCTATAGCTTTATGATTTAGAGGACGGGGGGGACAAAGTTATTGAGCGCAATAACTACATTCTTTTGTTAGGGGTAATATCATGGAGTTTAACTCCCAAACAGTTTTGATTTTCACGACCCCTAAATCTAAGTCCTTGCTGCTTGCTATCATATCAACTTTTCCGCAGTAAATGAATTGCATTCATGAATTTGAACGAATCGTCGAGCAGACTGCTTTTTATTGCTTCTTAAAATAATTTGAAAGGTCGAGACGTGGAGGGGATGATTGCGTATACGAGACTTCATCCCGTTCCCAGTTTGCCGCCTTCCAAGAAAGATCATTTAATATCCATCGGGGATGTGGTTCGACGTCTTTGTCGGAAGAAAAAAAAGGAAAAAACCTGAGACAGATTGACAGGCTCAGCGGTCTTTTGGGATGCCGAGCTCTAAAAGACTCAAATAACAGCTTAATCCCATTTAATTAAAATTCAATAAAATAATTCACGCTAAATAAGTTTTAATTTGTTCACACATTTAATTGAGTTTGGAGCCAAGGAACACAATGAGTTATAATAAAGCACAACTATCAGGATTTAATTTCATTATAAGAAATTAAGATAGTCAAACGGAATAAAATAATAGCAATTCAAGCGTGGATAGGTCAGACTCTTCTGCTCCAGTCGTTGTTTCGCTGAACAAGACAAAGATAGCTGAATAAAAGAAAAAGTTAAAGAAATATATGTTTTTGAAACAGACGTTGAGATATTATTTTCATTAAAAAAAAGTGTATATAAAAGAGGCATTTCCCATTTGTCTGTCTGTTTCTTCTACCGTGTTACTATTATAATGATTGTATTTTTCAGACGGGAGCAATGTCACATTTCCATAATTAAAGTTTTTTTTCATCGCAAAGGTTAGAAGAATTATGGCAATAGGTATTTATCATTATTATGTTGACAGTACTGGTTATTTTTGTCACATTTCTCATACTGCAGTACACATTTTTTCCAGCATTTTGCTTTAGAAATCACGTCACATTAATTTTACTGTGACTCGTTTTAGCATCTCCTCCATTTTGGTTTGTTGTTAGTAGTTAATATTGACATTTCCCTGAGATGAAAACCCATGTTGTCAGTGATCATGTGACATTTGAATCTGCACAGGCACAGATGATGTCAGCGGTATGCTGGTCCCTCTTCTGGTTATCCTCTTGAAATATCAGTTTGGTGAGGAACACAAACTTTAAAACTCGTTTCTGTTACACTTACACAAAGCAACAAACCGACAAAGACACCCAACTAATCCACATGTCAACCACATATCCTCTGTTCACATGCACAACCATTGTGTACTTCTCACGGTTAAACTTGGTTGTCATTTGGAAAGCGTTTGTGCTGAGATGAGTGTCAATGCATACAGACAGTTTTCTACAGGTCTTACAGGCCTCCTCCTCTGTTCACGACTAAAGATGAGCCTCACGTCAGCTATTTAATATTCATGCGCAAAGCTGATAAGTTTTACATTCTGTTCACTTTTCAGATTGATCCTGTGTTTGTCTGGAACAGAATGTCAATGTCTGTCTCTCTCTCACTCTGTTTGTCTCTTCTGACGCACACACGGACGCACACACGTTCAACAAAAGAACGAGAAACTCTCATTGAGTCATTGCTGTTATTGTACAAGAATGATCAGAATAACAGAATATTGAAATTGTAAAGGTAGTTTTAAGAATCAGCTTTAATTACCTTTTCAGGGAATTCATTTTAGTTGACTCGTATGATGTTGTCTCATGAGTGATGTGCTCACATGCTCCAACTTTATTTTCCATGAAGTTCAGTCTCGAGTTTTTAGAGAAATATTGACTGTAAATCAATCTCTGACCTTACTATTTTCTTTTCTCAATTCAACTAGCCCGTTACTGTTGTCTGGCACATGGCTGGTGTTATAACCCACATCTCTACTATATGAGCTGTCGGTAGCTTCATTTAGCTTCAGGTGACCTTTGACCTGCACTATAGATAATCATTGCGTTTGATCACATGACACATTGGCTTTCATTGATAGATAGACTGTTTCAAAGCATGCGGAAGTGACCCACTACAGCATCGCGTGTTTTAGCGATGTTAGAAGTGATTTAGATGCTTTTATTTGCTTTTTTATTTTCCTTTACAAAATAAATATGGTTAATAAATGCTTTTTTGTTCTCATAATCGAATGCACGTTTGTTTTTACTGCTCAACATTTTCCACTGCCCTGTTTCCTTAGAATTAAAGGGATAGTTCACCCAGAAATGAAAATGCTGTCATCATTTATTCACCCTCAAGTTGTTCCAAACCTGAATACATTTCTTTGTTCTGCTAAACACAAAGAAAGATATTTCGAAGAATGTCAGTAACCGAACAGATCTCATCCCCCATTTACAGCCATAGTAGGGAAAATAAATACAGTGGGAGTCAATGGGGGATGAGATCTGTTTGGTTACTGACATTCTTCCAAATATCATTCTTTGTGTTTAGCAGAATAAAGAAATGTATTCAGGTTTTAAACAATCTGAGGGTGAGTAGATGATGACAGAATTGTCTTTTTTGGGTGAACTATCCCATGAACATTCTGTAATGTGATGGGTTTCGTAAAACGGTGTGCAAGATCATTGTGTTGGACATGCATTTATCCATCAGGAATTGGTCAAATCATGGAAATTGAGAGCAGTCGAAGCTGAAAGTGAGTCTGCAGTAGATTGCGAGCGACTTTTCTTCATCTGAAACACCATTAGCGCCCATTTGTGAAGAGACTTTTTGGCTTAGACGTGGAGACCGCAGGTCAGCTTTAGCCTTGAGGACATCTCCGTGTTTCAAATCTATTATTTATTCCATTTAAATTAACTTGTGACATTACAAGAGTACATTAACTGTTTTTAAAGGGCTGCATTACCTCCAACACTACCCTGAAATGATGACTAAATATTATTCGTCTGTTGGTTTACAGAAACTAATAGCTCGGCACCGTTGACGTCAGCAGAAAAGTGGTTTCAGAGGCACATTAAAATGAGGGAGCAGAACAAGAAATGGAAAGGCAAATCAGAGGTACTGTGAGGATAAAAATAGGTTAGAGATTTGCAAACAAATGTAATAACCAGACAGCGGAAGAGAGAGAGAGAGAGAGAGAGAGAGAGAGAGAGAGAGAGAGAGAGAGACAAATCAATGCCATTGGAAAAATGAAAGGAAATTGCATCAATTTAACGCGTACACAATTTTAAAACGTATATTGCGTTTGTGAGAGTAAAATATTACCTGCTGTATTGAAATGCATAAAATAGTAAAATGTAAAATAAAGAAATACTACTGTGCAGTTCCTGGTGTTGCTGCGGTACTTTTGATGCTGAAGATTATTAGTGGTCTAAAAGTATTGTTATCCTTAAATGTGGTGAAAAAATATAAATAAATATGACTTTGACCGTGTGTTCATTAAATAAATTCATTAAATTGAACGTGTTGTGATTAAATACTCTGGTGCATAAGTTTGGTAATACTTTGCATATTGCTGACAATCAATCTTATTAAAATGAGTCACATCTGTTTGAGTCGCAAACTCACTACACGCGAGTTATTGGTGTTGTGATGAGTCAGCATCAATTTTCCTACAGGCATTTCAAATCTGAAGAAGTTTTCCAGGCTTTGATTGTTGCGAGAAAACTTGCAGTAATTAGCTGACTTCATGAATATTACAGTTGGAACCCATCCGGACGACTTCAAAATGAAACAGTTTTGCATTTGTTAATACTTCATTTTCATCCATTGAAGTCTGATGAGGCTCATTTATACACATGGCGACGACTCTGCCGTAAAATGTAAAATCATAATCCCATACATTTTGCAAATTGAAGCGCCACACCCCTTTTGATATTTCCTGCTCCCCAATGATCACGCTCGGGATTATGCAGAAAGGAAAAACCAACCAGAATAAGTGCTTTGAGGAAAATTGTCAATTGTCCGTCACTTGTGCACCTGTTGAATGAAAGTTACGTGTGTAACTGCCTCATTGGAATGAGCAAAAGTCCTTGAACTCTTTGATATGAAAATACGGGATATTGAAATGAGCTGCTGTTTCTTTGATCTCGTGTCTAACTATGAGAGACGTGGAGTATCTTGAACGGGAGGAAAAAGTCGACCTCTTTTGCTCTCTCTCCCTCGATCCCTAAAGTGCTGTGATGTCACTCAAGTCAACGTCTGTCCTGAAATCAGTGCTTTGAATGCTGAATGCTTCAGATACTGACTACACAAATCATCTGATGGTAAAACACACTATTTCTTCAAGTTTTTCTTTTCTAATGAATGTTAATGAGACTCATAATTTTGGCTGAAAACCATTTCTAATCTGTATAGCTGCTGTCAGTGAAATTGATCATATTTTTTTAAATGTAGGATTTTTTCTTGTTTTTTGCTCTCTGATGATGTAGCCAAAAGTAAAAAGTGAATTTTACTAAGGCAAGTTAAAGTCCCAGTGAAATAAAAAATTATGCCTATTCTTCACGAAATATTTCAGCGTTTATTGTAAATAGTCCAATGTGGGTCATTCTCTTTTTAACATGTGTGTGCCCTGAATCTGAAAATGCACTTCCTTCCTGTAATGACTATCCATCTTAAATGACGTATGTTAGATGGCTTGGGCGGAGCATCCGATAACTCCTCCCCTTTAACTGTCAGTCTGCTGCTAGTTTCGTTTCAAAATGCAACGACTGTTTTTATACATCCAATCAAATCGCAGAGAAAGACGAAAGCCACGGCCATCTTATTTTCTCATTAGAAACTCCATTTCACTCAGAAATGCGTCAAAATACGAATGTAAAAACAATCGCAACTTCCGGTTCACGGGGACTTTAATATAAACCTGACCCAACTCTAACCTTACAGCAAAAAGAAAATGCTTTGCATTTTTAGGATATAAAACATAATTTATGATAACGATTTTATCTACAATTCAGAATGTTCCCGGGTGTCATCAAAGAGACTTCTGGGGACAGATGAGTCCCCAAACGTTAGCCAAGGAAGCCCACTCATACGCACTTTAAATGATTTTTGGGGTTTTGCAGTATAAAGGCAGCTTGAATGTCTTGAGTTTCACGGGCGCAGAGCTTAACTAGCGTGAATAATTAGACAAAGAGGCGTTTTAATTATTCACTCCAGGAAACAATTGAGTTTCCATGCAGCGTCGTTGAAAGCCAATCCAGCGGGTCAGATGACAATGTGATTATTAGAGGAAGAACATTCTTAATCTCATCTAATTGTTAAATACTTTCATCTTTGGGAGCGATAAAGCTTTACAGAGGTTTCGCTGTAGAACATCCTAATAAGATAAACATGTCAGCCAAACTTTCATTTGGAAATGTATGTAATGAAAAAGCTTAAGATGATACAGCACTGGCATTTACATTAATGCATTTGTCTGATGGGAGAATGTGTTTATAATTGTAAAGATGCAGTTATTTTTAGCGGATACGTTCTTTGGAAGAGTTTTATCAGACTCGCACCTTTAAAGGTTGTGTTGACATTTGACTCATCTGTTATATGGGTCTTGTGTCATGTTAGATGAGAGCGTTCATGTGACATGGGTTATCCTTGCCTCTTTTATGATTGGTTAACCGGGGATCTTCATTTGTGTGAAAGCAAGGGTAGACTGTGTTACATAATACAAGAGAACACGAAAAATCTTATTTTCCAGGTAAGACCATTTGGAAACTGGTGTTTTTTCAGTGGATTTTGATTTTAGTGTCTGCTCTGTGTGTTTTAGGGCTTCGACACGTCAGTCAACTTCAGCCGTTCCGGTGCCGTGTGTTCGTGGAATCAGCGGAAGAACGGGCTGCAGACACGTTTGGAAACCTGTTGGGCAAACGATCATTATTTTCGCAATTCCATTTGGTTCTGCTGCCGGCGTGGGAATTGCGCGCAGCAGATTTGGAGGTAATAACCCGTGCATGTCACAAGCCATCAGCATGCGAGATCTTCAACCCGCACGGACGTTCAGGTTCCGAATTGAAAATATCAGTGTGGATGTTCTCAGATTTTCTGCAGTATCACACACGCACACACGATCATCATAGGTATTCTACAGCGCTGCTTCCTCTGTCTTTGAGTTTGTATACACCTGTGAAATTGATTGTGACATTACGCTGCTGAATGGAATGAAAAGGAGGTCCGGATGCCGAGGGCTTGACCGTTTCTGTGTCCTGGGCTTCTTATGGGGGCTGGCGGGGGGCCGTCAATGCTGTACTGACCACTACAGGTCATTCACTGTGTGCCGTCCTTATATTGATCAACCCCAGACCTGGTCATTGAAGCCCTGTAGGGTGGAAACCTTGTGTATAGGTCACACGTCTGAAGGAGTTTCTCAACTGTTCAGTCAATGAAAGACGAAAAATTGATAGACCTATCTCTCAAACCCCCAGAACCACTGGTTCTAGAAACCTGTTCACCGGTTTTGCGATTCTGTTTGATGCTGCTAACGGTGCAGAACCTCATCGTGAATATTTCAATTCTTTCTCCAAGACACTAATAGGATTAAGAGTGAATGAAGGCTTTAGCTTGAATCTCCTGCTTCTCAGATGATCCGCTTGAGAAAAATACCCCGGTAATCTCACGCGTATCTCCTTTAGCGTTTCAGAGGAGATCTCATTAATGTGGCAAACTCTGCTCAGATTTGCCAAGAGACCGAAAGTCTGCCATGAAAACTCTGAGATTTCAGTACACGCTCTAACGTTTAGTTATTTGATTCCGCGTGCCGCCGTTCCTTTGCCTTTCACAGCCGAACACAATCCAGAGATAGCTTCCTCCGGAGAGGAAGTGTGCTCTGACAATAGTCTCAGATAATGAATTACCTCCCTCCGGCTGCTACCATGGCAAAGAGAGAGAGAACGTTAATGCTATAGCACCAGGGGTTTGGCATCCAGTTGTCATTTACCGATGCTAATGTCAACAGAAAACATGAACAAGGTTTACTCAATTATCTCTATTCCTTAGATGTTTCTTAACAAGAAGAGTCATATTGCTCATGGCGATCTTATTGCTTTTTTCTCTGTTTGTTGGGTAGATACATAGAAGATGCCTCTTTAAAAGGGAAATTTTTTAAATGAAAATATCTGCAGAGTGAGAAGGCGAGAGATTGTTATACTAGACAGACAGATTCTAGACAAACAGACAACTTAAAAACTTAAGTTAAACAGCTTCATTAAATTTTTAATTCACACCAAATTAGCTTTATGAGTCAATTAAACTTAAATTATATTGAACTGAATTTAAAAATCTAGTTGTATTTCAATATTATTAAGTTCAATAGACTCATAAAGCTTATTTGGTTTAACTTAAAAATTAAAATATCTCGATGACGTCACCTCAGACCCGGTACCGTGTCCTCAGAGTGTAAGAGGTTAAGAATTTAAGGCAGCTGAAATTGGTGATTTTTTTACAGTGTAGATACTAGATAGAAAGACAGACAGACATACAAATACTATATCGATAGAAAGACAGATAGATAATAGACGGATAGGCAGACAGTCAGATAGACAGATATTCAGATATATACGAGATAGAAAGACAGACAGACAGACAGATAGATAGATGATAGACAGATAGATATTCAGATAACTAGACAGAAAGAAAGACAGACAGATATCCAGATAGATATTAGATAGACAGACAGATAGGCAGACAGTCGGATAGACAGACATTCAGATAGATACGAGATACGAGATAGAAAGACAGACAGACAGACAGACAGATATTCAGATAGATAATGGATAGACAGACGGACAGATAGACAGACAGATGATAGACAGATAGGCAGACAGTTGGATAGACAGACATTCAGATAGATACGAGACAGACAGACAGATATTCAGATAGATAATAGATAGACAGACGGACGGACGGACAGACAGACAGATAGACAGACAGATGATAGACAGATAGGCAGGCAGTCGGCTAGACAGACATTCAGATAGATACGAGATAGAAAGACAGAAAGAGAGATAGATAGATATTCAGATATAGAAACTTGACAGACAGACAGATATTCAGATAGATAATAGACAGACGGACGGACGGACGGACGGACGGACGGACGGACGGACGGACGGACAGACAGACAGACAGACAGACAGATGATAGACAGATAGGCAGGCAGTCGGCTAGACAGACATTCAGATAGATACGAGATACGAGATAGAAAGACAGAAAGAGAGATAGATAGATATTCAGATATAGAAACTCGACAGACAGACAGATATTCAGATAGATAATAGACAGACAGACGGACGGACGGACAGACAGACAGACAGATGATAGACAGACAGTCGGATAGACAGACATTCAGATAGATACGAGACAGACAGACAGAAAGAGAGATAGATAGATATTCAGATATAGAAACTCGACAGACAGACAGATATTCAGATAGATAATAGACAGACAGACAGATGGACAGACAGACCGACAGATAGACAGACAGATGATAGACAGATAGGCAGAGAGTCGGATAGATAGACATTCAGATAGATACGAGATACGAGATATAAAGACAGACAGACAGATATTCAGATAGATAATAGACAGACAGACGGACGGACAGACAGATAGACAGATAGACAGACAGATGATAGACAGATAGACAGATAGGCAGACAGTCGGATAGACAGACATTCAGATAGATACGAGATAGAAAGACAGACAGACAGACAGAGAGATAGATGATAGACTATGAGATAGAAAGACAGACAGACAGACAGACAGAGAGATAGATGATAGACAGATAGATAATCAGATATAGAAACTATACAGACAGACAGACAGACAGATATTCAGATATATAATAGATAGACAGACGGACAGACAGACAGACAGATAGGCAGACAGATGATAGACAGATAGGCAGACAGTCGGATAGACAGACATTCAGATAGATACGAGACAGACAGGCAGACAGACAGAAAAACAAGTACCAGATAGAGAGACAGATATATGCCATTTTGTTTCTGTCAGTTTTTTTGACCTGCTATTTGTTCATACTCTGACAGAAGAAAGAGATAGATGGTAAAAATATACTTGCATTATAGTTTTAAAATACCCTGTTTTATATGAAGGCTCTCTTCTTCCACATCATGTTCTTCATAACCCACATGTTATTGTAGTAGAATATTTACTTAGAGATGTCTCGTCCTCTGTCTTCAGGTTGCTTTGCTCGCTGGGTCAACATGATGTGACATGGCTTGTTAAGTGGGGCAAATATCAACAGATGCTTATTGATTTTAGGGTCCTTTGGACACTGTGTAATACAGTAACATCCCATTTCAACAGCCTGCAAGACAAACAGTGTACAGCTACACGTCCACCATCAGATAAAAGTGAATGATGCCCCACGGGTGGGGGGTTTAAAGAGCTTTTATACACCGGAGCATGTAGCATAGAAGCTAATAAGATTATTGATTACTGATGATCAAACAAGAGGAGGGTGTTTAGAGACTATTTGTGTGCTGGTGTTGAGAGAATAATCTCTGTGTGTGATCTGTTATCTGGAGACGTTGAAGATATTATCCAGTCTGAATGTTAAAATCAAATTTAGAAAAAGGAATTCTTGTACCTCATCGAAAACACGAATAATTAATTGACTCAGTTTTATTATACCGTAGGTTTATAATGACGGAGTGTGTTTATAGAGAACAAGAATACCACACTGTAAAACCCGATAAGTTCAGAATACTCAAAACCTTTGTGGAAACTGATTACCTAAGATTTTTTAAGTAAACATTGTTAAAAATTATAAGTACATTGAACTAAAAAATACAATTTATGTTTTTTATATATTTAAGTAAACTGTACTTAAAACTTTTATTTAGCTTATGTAATGTTTTTATGTAAACGAAACTTAATTATTTTGATGAAACACTACATAACTAAATTGTATTTCATACACATAAATTAATTAGCCTCTAGGTTATTTAAAAGTTCAGAACACTCAAAAAAGAAACCAAACACACACACACACACACAGAACTTCTGTCATAAAATATAAAGGTTTTTTATTAAGTATTAAAATAGCTTTGTCTGTCTTGTATGAAAACAGTTAACAGCAATAACTTTTTAAAACGCTGTGACTAAAATGGCCATCAAGCAAGCAAAATCAATAAACAAAACAAAACTTTTCAAGAAAGAAATTAGATATAATGAAAAAATATACAGGAAATAAAGAGACAATAAATAAATAAAAGGCCAAACAAAATACATATTTCACATCATGTTTGGGACAGTTATTGCTGCATTACAAGTGCAACTGAGGTACATTTTTATGGCTAAGACAACCTACAAAATGTAAACATTAAAATGTTTGAAACTGCATGTTCAACAAAACACACTTGTAAAACAATCACCAAGTTTTTGTTGTACTGAAAGTACATCGCAGGCAGATTTGTTAGCCAAGACAGAACCTACCAAATGTAAACATTCAAATGTTCAACAACATACATTTGTAAAAAAAACTTGGGATGAACAAACAAAACTTGATTAAGTTTGTGTTGTAGTTTAAAGTGCAACTAAGCTACATTTGGTGGCACAAATGTAACATACAAATGGTTTAAACAACACTTGTACACAATCTGAAAATGTGCCTACTCTTTTTGTAATAGGTCATTTTTGAGATTGAGTAAGCAGTGGTTTACCGTCATCAAGACCCATCAGTATTTTCTGGATGAATGTAAAGGTATAAATGAGCTTGTTTGGGAAATTCAAACGCAATGCATAGATTAACCCAAACAACAATACAAATGCATCAGAAAACTTGGGGATGTCGCTCATAACAAAATCATCTTCCACCACAATAGCAGTACTAGCAGCGTTGAAACAGATTGGACCAGTAGTGTTCTCAGTGACCATCATCACAAGACCAACAGGGGTGTCAGCGATGTCTGGCTCACCCGACTCTTCTACCTAAAAAGTACATAAAATGGTCCAACTGTAAGCTGAGGTATGTAGGTAGATATTGTACAGAAAGATATATTTAAGTAACTAGTTAAAAACTAAACAACCCTGGAAAGCACAAAAAAAAATATATTAACAGTTTGGTGAATGCAGTAACTTGTACTTACATTCCAAGTATTAAAGAACAGTGGGTCATCCTCGCACAGGTATACTGCTAGGGCACGAAGTGCTAAAGTGCGTTTTATGTTGACATCATGTAAATCCTTGAAAGACAACCAAAATTTAGCATAATACATTATAAACATGTACATGACAAAAAATAATTTGAGTTACTAAGTTGTTTACAATTTATTTCCTTCTCTTGTTTTGGTTAATGTTCCATTTGCTGTCCTTGTAAGAACTTGAGTTCATCTTTAACTCACCTGATGATCATAAATCTTCAAGATGTCACGCAGCGCCTCCGAGGTCTTGCCAGTACGTGATGCCTTTTGTCTGTACAGAACAAACAGTTGTGGTATGTGCCTGTCAAGTTCGGCATAGAACTGGTTCAAAAGATTGGTGTTTGTGATTCGATGGTACTCTGCACAAACCTACAAAATCATACATAAATAAATAAATGACATTAAAGATACCACTCACAACAACAAAAAGTGGTGCAATCATCTTGTTAAAAGGCAACCATTGCTCCCTAAAGGGGGTGGTTATAATAGGAAGCTCATGGTAAAACTGAAAGAAATTTAGCCTAAATGGCAAATTCATGTTTAAGCAAACATATACAAAACATCTTATGTCAGACAGATTACTTGAAAATTCTTAAACCAACAATTCCAACACATGAGATGCTTATAAGATTAGATAAAGAAGCCTAAAATAAAGTGCAGTGCTGCTCAATGTTCTGAATTTAATGAAACAATATTTTTCTCAAACTAATCTGCATTTAATTGAATAATAAAACATTTCAAGTGTTATGCAACTTACCAATAAGTTGATTTAATCGAGATAACTCTTTACGACAATGGGGACTCTATGTAGATATTCACCTGCGCACAATAACAGAAATAAGCATTTCCATCTTAATGATTTTGATAGCTTAGATCTGGTTTTGGCAAAGAATACTGTACAAAACCAAAGAATAAGGACTCAGCCTATACTCACCAGCTTCAACAAACACGTTATTTGACTAAACTCAGTAGCTCAACATTTAACACAAATTAATTTGTGAATCTGCTTACGAAATGATCCCAAGTAAATTAAAATGTGCACATACCAAGTTCACATTTACTTTTTCTTAATCTTGAGAAGGCTCCGCATCCACTTCAGCCTACAATGCAAGAAAATTTGAAAAAGTTAATGCAAGTTAGCAAGGTTTAATATTTAAGTTTAATAAAATATCTTGCTACCTTTGTGTCATTAACCTTAACTTAATCATGGATAAAAGTTACTAACTATTAGCCGCAAGTGTTTTACTAATTGCACGAAAGCATACACTCATAGATAAGTTCGCTTAACAAAAAAAAACACATTTAGAAACAGTACGGCTGCCATTGACTAACAGATAACGTTAATATTACACTTCACTTAAATGAATTAAAGAAGGCAACGACGTTAAGAAATAAGGGCAGAGACACTTATCACGCTTTGCAGCTCGTTAACGTTACCTGTAGAAACCGGCAAACCGAACAATGAAACATGCTCCTCATTAAGATATACTAAAGTTAGGACATATTATCATAAATTCAAGAAGCAATTCATAAAGTTTGACAACTTTACTTACAAGTTTCTCCATGTGACTCACGTCGCTCTGTCAGCCATATTGGAAAGATTTTAGCGTCGGTTAGAAGAAGCCGTACGTCAGGACGTATATGACGTCAGCAAAGTCACTCAGTACACTTAAAAATATCAATTGAAGTAGCAGTGCTTACTCAGAAATGTTGAGCTAGACAAAAATAAAACTGAGTTAATTGTTCATACAACCCAATAGTTGTAAGTTCTATCAACTATGTAACCGATTTTAATTATGGTGTTCTCAGTTTTTATAGGTTAGCAGTACTGTTCGGGTTTACAGTGCAGCACAAGACCAGCACAATTCCTGCGGTAGTGTTATGAAATGTTTGTTATTCATTATATAACAAACCACAAAAATTACAATTCTTCTCAAGATTGCAATAGGGCATAACACAAACAACTGTGAATGGAGGCTGGAAAAACAATAATAAACACAAACAAATTGTACATGGGAAGCCCAAACAACAACAGGGCAATAATGATCAACAGCTGGGCCAGAAACAATAGATTTATGAGGGGGAAAATGATGTTTTAATTGAGATATAAGAGAGTAGGTATGGAGTTGATGTCATGGAGGCTCAGAAGAGAAGAGACGTGTGCCTTTATCATAACTATTATTCTTAAGGTTTGAAGACGAAACGTTATTTTACCTTTTAACATTTGTGCTGTAAAGAAGGTAGTTATGTTACGCTATCACAGGCATGATGTGTCAACAAATTGTTTCATGATTTTAAAATTTCATTGATTTTAAAAGAGTAGTTCACTTATAAAAAATAAAAACTCGTGTCATCTATATACAGTTTTTGAAAGAACATGTACCCTCTAAATCAAAACGTCTAACTTTTGATACCATGAAAACACTATATGGCTACTGCGTTGTCCTGTCAAGAATGTTTGTATGTTTCCAGATACGTTTTATCCCAGTCTTCAAGAGTAAGAGATGCTGTATATGCAGATGAAGGTAAATTAGCTTCATCTTCTGCACACTGTCCTGAGCCATCATTGTGTTGCTCGTGTTGTTAGCACACATCAGGAGGGATTAATACACTGGACAGGTGACACTATTATAAATGTCTGCTCTCTCTTTCCTTGCTGTGACTTATATATCCCCTCTCCCGTTGACACGGCGACAGCAGACGGCTTCGGTTGGCTTTGCTTTTTCTCATCTATCACGGCCAGAGGATGAACGAGAGGGAGAAAGTGCGGACGCGAGCCTGATCCAAACTCTGCTAGCCTGGAATCATGACATCCCCTGTGTCCTCAAACAGCAGGATCGAGTTTTGTAGTGCAACGCTGGGAATGAATTTGCATTTGTCAGGGTTGTGCACCATACTGAATTAAAATAAGATTTTTTTACATTCCGATTTGCGTCATAAAATTGAAAAACCAAACAGGGTGCAGAAATGTAATTAAACTTTGAATTTGAGACGATATTTACTCTTAAGCATTTGGCAAACGCTTTAATCCAAAGGGATTTACATTGCATGATACTGTATACATTTGTTTCTAAGTAAATGCAATCCCTGGGATCGAACCCATGATCTTGGCATAGCGTCATGCTCTAACCACTGAGCTACAGGAAAGCCACGCAGTCAGGAAACTACGTAGTCAGACTTTTTTTGCTTAAGACAGAACCTAGTTATTGAGGAAGTAGATACAAAAAGTCAGCGTTTCCTGATTCATAACGGTACATTTATAATAATAATAAATGTTAATTTGAGCTGTCAATTTTGATTGTTGTGGGAAATGTCAGTTTGACGTCATTTGACTTCAACGCATTAGTACGAAACGTAACCTTGTATTTTGTGTTTCATATAGAAATGGTGATACTGAGCTGTAAGTTACAAATGCAGCTTTAAAGAAGATTATTTGCATTTATTATTTCATGGTATGAATTTGCCATAATATATCAAAGATGTTAAAAAGTCATTAGTACATGGTGCTAGCAACGCCAAGGTCATGGGTTCGATCCCAGGGATTGCACATACTCGGATACAAAAAATTGTATCATATCATGCAATGTCTCTTTGGATAGAAGCGTCTGTCAAATGCATAAATATAAATGTAAAGATAATATATAATGGGAAACGCGTCATATCTGCGTCTAGTGGCAGCTCTTAAAAGGGCCGCATTAATGTTAATCAAAAAACAAAAGAAAAGAAGAATTCCGTGTGTTTTGTAAGCTAATCAGAATTCTTCTGTATTTAATGTAGAATTTAGGGGCCAAGACTGTTGAGAACTTTCCATTTCTGTGTATTTTCTACATGTTAGACACGGCAGAGGGGCACAGATATGAAATTATAAAGTTCACTTAAATTAAAAGTTTTTTAAAGCCTAATAGCCCAACAAATGTTAAAATTGATAGCTCTCAATTGTACTTCAGTGTTGAATGGTTATAATTAATGTTGAAATTGAGATTTTTTTATAGATTTATCAGTAGTACTACTGATATCAGTGATGCAGATTTCAAAATAGATTAAAAATAGACTGTCTTTATGTTGTTTTGATATTAATTTGGAGATTAAATGTGAAATGACATCTACAAGTATTTCATGTGAAATTGAATTGCTATTAATCTTGATTAATTTCCAAAAAATGTTGTGATTAATTGCTTTTAATTAGTGATTAATCAGCACTAGTTTGTTTTAATATATTTAGTATATATTAAATACATTCAAATAAACATTTTGAATTCTTATATGAATTAAAATAATTATATAATATCATTATATAATATATAAATTATGTTGAATACTAAGATTTAGATTTTTTACAAAGTTATCTATAATAGATTGTATGGCACAACTAAATTCTGTCTGTTGTCTTTTTTATTAATTGTTTTGATAATTAAAAAAAGAAGAATATATGAGGGAAACAAATAGTCATAAGTAGTCAAAATTATTAATGTAATTATTTCTTTCATTACAAAAGTAGTTTTGGAAAATTTGACATTGTCCTATAATGTGACACTGTTGAATTCACTCACACTCATCGGTCAATACAAAATTCAATTCATCACCCCGTGGGGCGTGGCTAACTCAACTTTAAATTCAAGTTTGGTCTTGATAGATTCTGCACAGCCCTGGCATATGTCCTGCATAAATCTGTTCATTAAAGTTTAGTTCTGAAATCTCGTTCTGTTTGGTCCTGAATGTCCACACATTCCTCTGGAGTGTCAATGGCTTTTAGCGGGTAAACACGTAAACAGTCTGGATGTAAATCACCACACTGGTCTAATCATTTTTCTAGAAAATAAACACCTCTGTTTCTTCAAGAGCGGACACTCAAGGCAGCGTCTCCCTGGCAGCTGTCCATCATCTCAACAGCCCAATTCCATTTCCTAAAACGCCCCTCACTGACTTATGTTTACAAGGGATACTCTTTTATAGGCGCGAAGCTCTCCGTCTTGCTTTAAACACTTCATTTATAGATGTAGTAAATCACAGCCCGTCACCCGCAGAATGCTGTTGTCGCACTTAAAAAGAAAAACATAAGCAAGCCGAGAACAGGTCAAATGGTGCGGCCGGTCATTTCCTTCCCAGCTTTAAATGTAAAATATGAGTGTTAGTCAGGTCTCTGACAGGATAATCCAGATGGAGGCTCGAGAGATTGCCTGGGCTTTATAGCGTATGGTGGAATGAATACGGTTCAGCGACAGTTCAAGTCATTTGATTGACAGCTGTTGTTTAACTTGACGACATTAACATTTGATTTGATTGGTTGTATGGCCGGTTGGGTGGAGTGGATGAAACTCAGGGCAGTAAGCGGAAGGATGCTGTTTCAAGCCTCGAGCAAAACAACCCCGGGAGAATTTCCCCAAAATCCTACTACTCCGAAGTTCAGGAGACTTAAAGGGACAGTTCGCCCAAAAATCTTTCACGATTTACTTAAATCATTTCAAACCTGTATGACTTTCTTTCTTCTGCAGAACACAAAAAAGATATTTCGAAGAATGTTGATAACCAAACAACACTGAACCCCATTGGCTTCCATTGTATGACCACAAAACCACTGAGACATTTCTCAAAATGTCTTTTTTTGTGTTTCACTCTCATCTCATCTGTGGTTTTCTTTTCTATTGGAACAGTTGAAATATAGTAACACTGTTTAATATAGTATAACATGTTTACATTTTATTTATTGGTTTGAAAGTTTTCCTTCTTTCCGAACACAAAGAAACAAATGTATCACGAAATGTCAGTATCTTTCAAAATAGTGTTATTGATTTTTGAAGAAACTCCCATCTCTCAGCACAAACTTTGGGAAACGTTGATTTAGATCAAAACATCCAGAGCAACATAAACTCAGTAAAATTTTTCGTAATGTCCAGACTTCTGACCGGTAGTGAATTCAGTAAGTGTGTTTCCAGTTGAGTACGTACTGCATGTATGTTCATAATTCATGATCTCTCTGTCCTGTCAGCACTGTGGCCGGCCGCTCGAGGTGATTCATGTCACGGGGTGACTGAACAGTGGGCTGGTCAGTGGGTCGGCCTGCGGTGTCCTGCCGTGATCCACATCCACCGCTCGTTCACCCGGGGGTCAGCCGTTTGTCACACACCTGATGTATGAGCTCTGACCGGGCAGAACTGCTGAATCCAGATCTCTGAGTAATGAAAAACCTCCTGTGTGTGTGGAAAAATGGCAACGTGTGATCTATTACATGGGCTCTGTGCAGTGTCTATACAGCACTTTTACTTTTACATTTTTCACAGCGGCAAATGATATTGAGCTATATTACACTCCTCTGGCAATTAGCTTATACAGCTCGGTCCAGCGTGCAGCACTGAGGAGGAAAAACACGCCAGTTTATCTTATAATCATGTGTAAGTTTCACATGTGAATCACTGTCAAGAGGCTGATGGTCCATGTCAGAGTTGTTATTATTGTATGTGTGCCTAATGAGCAAGTGTGAGGCATTTACAAGGACAATTTAATGCACGTTTAATAGCAGTTATTAAAGCGTAGCGTGTCGCATGCCTAAAGACAATGTAATAATCAAATGAGTCATTATTGCTTTTAATAGAAGGAAAAGCACTGGCTGAAGTAACAGGAGACATCCCGTTATATGGTGTGTGTGTGTTGGCCCAAGTATGAAGAAGCATATCCGGAAGGCTCTAAAAATGTTAAATTATACATATTATAGGAGGAATCAGATGTCACACACGCACATACAGCCATGAAAAAATAAGAGTCCATTTCAAATGTATTTATTTAATCATCAGTTCTAGATGTATTGTGGTCATTCCAGTCCAATGTTGAATTTTAACTAAATCAAACCCTAGAAGTGACAAAGTCATCCAATGGCAATATGAAAGTGTCATGGCTCTGCTTCCTTAGTCATGTTTTTCTTGGTCCTGTAGCAGAGCCATGACAAAGTCTTTGGTTATGTGTGGAGAGAAACATATTATTGTCCATTTGACAATAGTGTATGTTCTCTCCAGTGTCTTGTCATTGACCCCATTCCTCTCGTTTCCTCGTTATCCTTCCCTGAGTGTTTCATTACCCACACCTGCCCCATGTCGTTATCCCTCGTTTGTCTTACCCTATATAATACCCTCATGTTTCATTGTCCTGTGTTCGGTCATTGTATGTGTTAGCTATGTGCCGTGTGTTTCCAGTACGTCGTGTCATTCGTGTCATGTCCAGCTTTTTCGCCTGTTCCTGTTTCCCGCTGTTTCGTCCATTGTAGTAAGTGTTAGTTTAGTTAATCCTTGTCTAAGTTTTTGTGAGTACAGTGTTTAGTCAGGTTACGTCCCTGTTACTTGTTTGATTTTCTTTTTGTATTGAGTTTTTCCCCATCGTGGGTTTTTGTTTTGTGTTTTATATATATTAAAGTCTTGTGTTAACCCCTTCACTGCCTGCCTGCATTTGGGTTCTTCCACATCTCAATTCGTGACAGAAAGACTGACAGCATGACAAGACACATGACAACTGATAAAAATCCAGGTTATCACACAAAAATATATTTTTAACTTTTCCCAAATACATGTAGAAATATGACTGTTGTGTTGCTCAAAAGTGAATATAAACTTGTTTTCTTTGCCGTATTTGAGGTCTGGAGAAACACAGAGGATCTTTTCTGTTATTTTCACCTGTTTCTTCAGTTTTCATTTTCTGCAAATAAATGCAAATAGAAACAACATTTTTATTTTAAATTTGGGAGAATCTTGTAAGTAGTTCACAGAATGAAACAAAAATGATCATTTAACCTAAACACATACATGTAAATCGTAAATTCAGAAAAACTGAAAATTTGTTCCCATGGCTATATAAAAGCCATATTGTTCAAAGTAATTTTATCTCAAAGCAAGTTCATATCAAAATTACATATGACTTGAAGAATTTGCCATTTCATTTAATTAAAATTTCTTTGTTTGTTATTTACTACCGTATTAAATAAGACAAATTATTACAAATAGTCCGGAACACAAAATCATAACTGAATTCACCAAAACATCCCAATTCAAAAGTTTACATACACTTGATTCTTAAAATTGTGTGATGTTACCTGAATGATCAACAATTCGTTTTGTTTTGTTTTGTTATAGTTGTTCATGAGTCTCTTGTTTGTCCACTGGTCTTCAGAAATGTACTCTTCCTCTTCCCCGTTTTCCAGTAGTGACTGATGTTAAGATTCATGTCTTAATTTTACAGCATGTTTTATTAATAGTGACAATGACAGAGTTTCCTGTAAATACATTGTATGCTATTGATTGTAGCTTATCCCATAATTCCTTGTTTTTTGTTGCAAGTTGTGTGTTTGCTAAACAACACTATGAGGTGCGGCATTAATAGGAAGTATCTTCCCAGCAGAACCAGGATGAGTTTTCAGGACTGAGTCTGTATTGTGTTTCAGCTTGTGTTCGATGGGAATGGGATTTTGATTTGTTCATCCGAGGATCATAGATACAGTTTGATCTACTGCCCCATAAAGAGGGAGAGCTTTTTTATTGATATGTTAATAGTGTGAATATGTGAATAGTTCAGGGGCGGGTTTCTCGGAAATAGTTGACACCACGGTTATGGACAAAATGTATTTAAAAGATTGCACCGAAAAATAAATGGCAGGAAAGTTTAAACTTTGTCATCAAAATTTGTTTGCGGCAGAAAGTAATAACTAGCGATTATTTCACAGGTATGACTCCGAAAACATAAGTAAGAATATGAAATTCAGTCTGCTGAATACTAAGTGCCTCAAACTAAACTCTTGAGTCACTAAAATCCAGTTTTTTGTGCATCAGTCAGTGAATGGACTGTGGATGTGATTTACAAAAAATTTCACGATTTACGTGAAAAAAAGCATTTGCAACACCTTCGGGATAGAGTGTATTGTAGTAACAGGAGATGTTATTAGTTTCTCAGTTTCTTCTACGGACTGGAGATAGAAAATCATCAGCTACGCTGGATCAATAATTCATTAACACTTAGCATCTTTGTGCCAATCCTCTTCAACTCCTCCAAACTTTCTGTTGCCGTCTGCCCCGCAGATTCACAATCAGGTCATTTAGTTGTTTGCTGAGCTCTGTGCTATCTTGTCTCTTACTGTACAAAGTCTTCAGAGTGGATATAAGGGAATATTGATCACAATGACACAGAATAAAGAGACTTGCAGAGCTTCTAGAGAGAGATCGACTTGATGAACAGGATGTCTGGGTATTAAGAGGGCACTGAGAGATACTTTAAAGATCAACCACATCTACAGACCGAATAGAAGAGATCAACTAAGATTCAGACACTGTTGATAAATCTGCTTCCTGTTCACCAGTCCAGCCGTCCAGTTTTTCTCGACGCTAACAGCATTTCTAGATACCAGAACATCATATATGCTTAAGGATATACCTGCTTTGGGACAATAAGATGCCCCATAGCAACACCCTAGCAACCAATCTGAACACCTTATTCCTTCTAGAAATGCCGTACAACCAGTGGCGTGTCCACAGAGGTGGCACCGGGTGGCAGCTGCCACCTTAAAAATGAGCTTTGCCCACCTCAGTTGCCACCCCAATGCTGACCATACAGACTTGGGTACTAATGTAATGCACAAACAATTTTAGGATTCGGTTTGTGGTGAGCGTTATTTTTGCTCAAAATCGGAAATTGCTGATATACTGATAGAGGCGCATGTCTGTCGGCATTTGAGCAGCCTGATCACAGCGTGTATCCAAAGGCAGGAGCGGTAGTATAACTGCAGTCGAGTCGAAAGAAAAATGCACTTCTCCAGAGACATGAAGGTGATAATGTAAATCTCCACGCATCAAACATACCAAAGCAATAGTACTAGTAAAACCTGTTTACTGTTACAATTAAAGCTCGTGGGCCAGTGGACTGTGGTTGATCTGTGTGATCCGTGTGGAACGCGCCCCCCCACTGTTCAGATGCTTGTGTTGTGTGACCCTCGGATTAACTGCAAACCTTATCATCTATCATAGAGTGAAAGACAGTTCTAAATGCCATCTCTCTCTCTATCTCGGAGAGTTCAGTATGAAAGCGCATTATCGCATGTAGCCTATTTCTTTATTTAAATCACTGCGTAAGGCAAAGTGTAAAGTTAAAGTTCTAGTGTTGTGTAGCGTTAAAGCTGTTAGCCGCTAATTCGACACACAAATGACGCCACAAAGTGTCTGTACTAGCAGTCCAAGAAAAAAACTATCACATGCGTTTGATATAAATAAAATGTGCGCTACTGGACAAGAAAGAGTCGTTGTGCATGCTAGAAGATGACGACTACAGCTGTCAATCTGATCTCGATAGATCCATCTGGCATAAACAGCTATTTACTCAACTGCTCGTTTGTGTACATATTCATACTTATTCTTTATACATGCGTCTGTTTTTATAAATATGACATAGCCTGGAAGATAAATAAAAAAATTCAGATCACATTCACTTTTCAAAATTGTTCTATGATCATCAATGAATTTATATCAAGTGTCTGCAGTTGTCTTTCAGAAACAACAATACAAATTAGCTGGGAAACAGACCTGAAAGAAGAATTATGTATAATTTCGCATATGATTATGAGAGATTTTAAGGCACTATTTTGTGACCCTTGTAAAACTGCTTTGAAACAACATGTAGTGTAAAAGTCCTCTAAGGGGAGAATTCCCTTTTTCCTTAAACAATTTATGTGAACACTATTTATTCCTTAACTACTGTTCAAAGATGAAGCCGTCATGGTAATCATCACCTAAACCCTCTGCATTTTTAATATAGGCTAAAGATTTTCCTTTTTTTGCTGATCAAAAAAAAAAAGATCTGAACCAGACTAAAATAGGGATCAATAATTAGGAATCTATAATATTCCTAATCCTTACAATACAACTGCGAAAATTAAGATTGATATGTGTAGGTATTGCCACCCCTCATTGTGCTCTTGTCCCCCTTTGCCACCCCATGTATTAAATCCCGGAAGCGTCCGCGGAGCGATTATTATTGGGTTGTCAAAATCCAAAATTTCTAATAATCCCAGCTCCAAATTTTCTAATCATTTGTTGCTCTAACGTTTTCAATTGGTTTTGTTAACATTTAGGTCCGTTGCCACAAGTGATAAATGTATGGAATTTTATTTTTGTTACAGTGAGTGTGAAATCTTCAGTCACTTAAAAAAGGTCACATACATAAAGCGGTCATGAAAGTGTTTTTTCATCATTTTACTTTTTTAATTATAAAATTGTAATTTAATCATTTTTAATGGTTTATTTGCCCCATACATTACGCTTTGAAACGTGCAGGATGTATTAATGATACAAAGATTGCTTGTATATCAATGAAAATGTTTATTTATGTATTTCTTTTTACTGTACGGTGTGATTGTTGTAAACACAATGACTCTTAATGTGATGGTAGTATAGCATTTTCCATGCTGTGACTTTCATTTTACTTTAGTCCTTCTGCAAGCTGTTTGTCGTCTCGCAAACGGTAAACTATTTGTTTGGTATTGTCTTCTAATTTTAGCTGAAGTATAACTCACTCATACAGGAGAAACGACAGGAGAGCACACGCCCGGCCGGGTCGTCCATCTGGTGAGAGAATCAGATGTGTAGGTGAATTATTGATGCGCTACTCGCATCCGTTACAAGAGGATCATTTAGCTGTAGATGAAGATTCTGGAAACCGTTGCCATGACACCGACATGAAGCCTTCAGTAGAGGATTTACACATTCATTCCAAGAGTCATGCAACTTTTAGTGATTGCTTAAAGCATTAACATGTTTACATTTACCTAAGCGTTCAGATGAAACATTCTTTTAACGTTCTATTAGCTCATCGACCACAGTATCACTGTACCTGAATAATATGAAAATAACAGCAGCTCTTGTTTTCGTCTCTGTAGTTTTGTTATAAAACCAGCATGCGGAGAGCAGAACTTGCGTCAGTCTGCTGCAGATGTTTTGCAAGAGATGTAAAGAATACGAGTAGCTCGCCTCCGGCGATTCTGCTGAGACAAGCAGCAGTGAGAAATGCATTAAACTATTATAGGCAAATTATACGTCATTGAGTGTGCTTTACTTCCGCACATTAGGCCGATTGCTTTCATACTAATTGCATATCGGTCCGGAGTCTGTCGTATCCCAGATTCACATTTTTAAACGGACTTGAGTGCTGGGTAGATAGATGGATATTAGTTATTCTAACCCTGCATATAGAAAACCTTTTTCGCATTTTAAGGTTTTAATATTTTAATATTATATAAGGCTACAATTCTTACATTTTTTCGCTATATCGCCATTTCTGTTTGAGACATAAAATTGCACGGGATCTGACATCAAACTGCCTCATCTGCAGTGAAATCGTGTATTTACCGTTGTGAATGGGGTCAGGTAAGGAGACAGTTTTCAACACTGATGTTCTTGCACTTGCTTACTTGTTTATATTAAGTCAAAATTGGCTATGGACTGCAGCTTTAAGCCAGTTTGTTGGTCTCAGTTTGGCCAAACTGGTATTAACTGGTCAGCCAACTAGTCAACTGACAAAACCCCTTTGAAAACATTCCTAACCAGTTTGTCCAAACTGTGTTTCAAGTCAACCATCTACTGGTTTAAAGGTTTTTCACCAACTCCACGTGAAAACGTCGCAGCTCCACAGTCCTGCAGGTGTTCTCTCACAGCGTACATACAGACATATTTAAACTAATGTTCTCTGTCTTCACAGCACTTAATCTGGCCAACAGAGCGGTGACCTTCTCTGAATGGCCTTTCAATTTTAATGAAAGGTCTTCCGAGAGGTTAAGTGAGGTTTTTTTGAGAGCGAATCGCAGTTAAACTATTGAAAAGAGAGAGAATGAATGATATGGTAAGCACTAGAGCAAGGTTAAGACTATTTATTGACCGGTTTCTGTTTGTCTTCAGGTGCTGAGTGAAGATGAGTTTACAGGACATTGACCCAGTGATGTGTTTTAGAAAGTGTCTGTCCTCGGTTGCTCAGCCTCAGGACTGCGGCGGAGAGATACGTTCAGATAAATCGCTCCTTTTTGACCTCCATCACCTGTTTATTTAAAATTCGAGTAGTGATGCTGCGATAACTGATTCAGGATGCTGTTGTATTTGTAAACGAGTTTTCTTTGTGGTTATACAGTGACTAAGAGTTTAGTTTTTGGTTCTAAACAGACAAGAGCATGGATTTTTCAGGATGACTACAGAAGACGTAAACATCTGTTACATTCTTACAGCCAATTTTGTGTACGTCTTGGCCGAGCTGTGAGCGTCTGTACTGCACCTGGCTGTGACTGTGTGCCGCTTTCTTCTGTACAAACAGATTTTAGGGTGCAGGAAAGGATTGATTGCGTTGGCACTCCGCTTTCTTAAATTTGATTTACATTTATGCACTTAGGAGACACTTTCATAACAAAGTGACTTTCAGAAGTGATTTGAATTAGAACAGTGTTTTAGGGAGACAGTGTGCCCTACATATCAAGGATTGAGTTTTGTCAGGTAACTTAAAAATGTGCTTTGTGTGGTAACATCTAATTAACTGGGTTTTATTCACATCAATGGACTTAATGAGTAAATCAATGGACTAATTCACTAAATCTGACTTTCAGCCTTCACTGCATATTCATCTGCTTTAGGTGCTGTTCACATCACACCGTGCACCAGCAGCTTCAGCAACAGCCTAAGTCTATAGGAAAACAATGTGTTTGTAAAGCTATTTAGATTTTGTTTGGTTTTATAACAATTAAACACATTTACCTCCTCATTACTGTAATGTTAACAATATTTTAAAATAAAAAATAGTATAATTATACCACGTATACAGTATTTGTTGTGCTGAAGTAAATTTTGTTGTGATTATTAGAATATTAATCAGTAAATGATTAACAAGTATTAATAATAATAATACTAATAATAATACTAATTATTATTTGTATTTTTAGTTATAGATTAATTAATAATTAATAAAGTGTATTGTTATTTATTAAGCTTGTTATTCTCATTATTAATAATAATAACACTAATAATAATAATAATAATATTGGGTCCAGAAGCATACAATAATGGGAGAAATTATGCACAATTACATTGAGAACAGTCTGGTTCTAAAATAGGTTTAATTTGAATATAAAAAATATTTAATCCTTTTGCTTTGGAAATTTGGAAATCATTATTGATAATGTCTAAAATGTCTAAGTGTTTAGATAATGCTAAAAATGTAGCTTTCATCAATCATTGGCAAAACTGCCAAATGCTATATCTATAAGAAAATATTCTGTTGTAGAGCCGTAAAGATTATTTTGTTTTACACATTTACCCCAATTATCAATAAAGAACTGATCCTCATTACTGTAATGTGAACACTTTTATTTTTTAAAGAAAATAGTACAATTAAACCAAATACACACCAATATTTGTTGTGCTAAAGTAATTTTTTTGTGATTATTTTAATCCTACTCATTAAATTATTAATAAGGATTAAATAATAATAATTATTGGGTCCAGAAGCATAAAGAATTGGGAGAAAGTATTATGATTACCATTGTAGTGAGAACAATGTTGTTCTAAAATAGGTTTAATTTTTTATATAAAATATATATTTTTCCTTTTTCTCTTATTAGTTTTACCAAGGTAGAACATTAAAGGGTAAAAAACATTATTGATAATGTCTATATGCTAAAAATGTCTCTCTTCACCATTCTTTTTTCAAAACGGCCAACTGGACCATTTTAATATTGCATTGATATTGAAATCCCAAGAATTATATGGAACCACCTGCAAATCAATAAACAGGGCTGAAATTTCATTAGAATGACCTCATCTTTGTTTTGTAGCGGAAACAGGGAAAGAATAAATCCAGTTAATGTCATCATCACTTATGTGTTAAGAGCGTGGAGACAGATGGATGGACGGCTTTGAGGAGTCAGAGGTCTCCCGACTAATGGCACATTTCAGGCTCCCCGGAGGTTCACCGTGGTCCTGATGATAGGACACTTTGGAAATTAAGTCGCAAATCAAGACGCAATTATTCATGCATGCTGCTGGCTTTTGGCTCCGGTTTGTGTATGTGGATGTGAACAGGTGCGCTCACACAAACACGTGGACGCATGTTTCAGCAGGTGCGTTTTAAACAGATGCGTGCCAACGACAGATGAATCGCTCGAAGGAATCGCTTTGTTGGTTTCTAGAGCTTAAGAATCTCATGTCTGGGAAGTGTTCATTCAAAGGTTAGCAGGGGTTTGTTTTTCTTTTAAAGGTGTTAGAAGATTTTGAATTGAATGTTAAAATGAAGGGTTGATATTAAACTTTCCAAAAATGTTTCGGTGAAGGAAATTCCCTCACGGTGCTTTAAAAAAGGATGCATGTAGAGGGGGTTAGAGGAGGACAGGGTGGGCTTGAAAACAGCTGATTGATGGCACCGCATGAAGATACTTTGAGCAGTAATTACAGCTGAGAGACACAGCGGCCTTTGTTTCTCGGGAGCCAAGCGATGAGCAGTTTCTCTTTCTGTGAAAGGCTACATTCAGCAGAAGGTCACTTGAAAACACTTTTTCCTCTTTTATCAGGTGTTTGTTTTGTTTTTCACAGATCCATTTTTGCTTTCAAAATAAATAGCGAGCCCGGCAAATGTCAACACGAGCACATTGATTGCCACGGCTGAACCCAATCCCATCGAGTGAGGACAGGGAATCGTTGAATTGAGTTATCTGAAGCCCGGGTCGTGACCTTTGTGGTCCGGTCTGAGATAGCTGGAGCCTTTATTGATAACATTTCTCAATAAAGCTTTCGGAATAAACAGTGATCCGGAGAAGCTTGAAAACGAGTGGACGTATCAAGTGTAAATGTCTCGCTCTGTGGTGATGGAAATAGACAGGGACATTGAGAAGAGAAGCCGGTTTGGAGCAGAATTATAGTGTTCAGCAGTTTTGAGGCAGGCCTCTTGGGACTCGTTTTATGAATGACTATTATAAATAGCCCCCAGTTGTCACATGTGTAATAAAATGCAGTGCTCTTTGAAATTCATGTTTAATGCAGTGCCATTCTAACAATGTTAATGTCAACTGTTGTTGTGAAATCTCAATAGTAAAACAATGTTGTGTTTTGTGAAGACAAGGAAAAGGGCAGTGGATATGGAGATCGCATGACATCCTAGGGATTTTTTTCAGGGCAACCTGAAAGGTAAGCCATTGTGACAACTTGCCCCAGTTATTCCTAAATATCTCAATAAATGGAAACCAAATGGAAACTTTTGCTTAAATCTCATCTATGTCTCAGACATGAGAAAAAGAGTCAGAAATCTCACAAATGTCTCTGTCATTACAGTTTCAGAAGAGATGTCAACAATGTGTCAAACTGAGCTCAGATTTGTCAAGTTTGCAAAGAAAAGTCTATTATTAAAGAACTCAAACATTTTCCATCATAGTTACCCAAATCCAGATTATTTGACCTCCACAATCTACATTCATTTTGCACCGCCATTCTCTTCAAGCGTTTAACAATTACACTCTCATTTGTTTCTCTCTCAAGCAATTTTAGGAGAAACATCTGAGACTAAGTTGAATAAATGAAACGCATTCTCCATCAAATCTCATCTGGAGTTGAAGGGAGATTGTAAAAAAGAGATTAAAATGGATAAACGTATTAAAACCATGTCAATCGTGGCTGAGGAGGTTTGAACGTGTGACCTTGTCAGAGTAAGTTTTAGACATTTCTCAACTGTAAGCTTATTTTAATGAGCCGAGACGTCTGAGAATTAAGCACCTTGTCGACTGTTTTTGCATAATGACCCGTTCTCAGATATCAGTGCCGATTCCAGCTGCTAATGTTAAAGATAAAAAGGTATTTCACAAGAAAGAGCTCGATGTGATTGTGGGGGTTCACCTGAATAAATTCTTCTCATATCATCGGCCTTTCCTCTCAGGTCTTGGCTCACGTGGCTTTGCATTTGTTTCCCTTAAGGCTGAAGAGAGAACGACTGCTGGACATTTTCATCTGGATCGGCCTCAGGATGAGATTTCATGTGCCTCTGGGGACAGTCTACAAAAAACGAACCCCAAATCGTCAACGATCAGAAGAGCGTCTGAACACAAAGGAGTGTAATTCTCATTTAGATTGAGATTGTTTGGGATATTGCAGTTGTTGCCGGTGGCTGTTATGTTATATTTAGTATATACAGGTAGCGGACAGGGATTTTCTATGATGGAGCTTCCTGCCAAGCCGAGCGATCCCAGTGTTTGTGTATTCCCTCACATGCGCTATAAAACTAAATTGATCTATCAATCACAAAAGCACAATTATCAGCAAAATCACAGGCTTCTCTTCTCATCATTTATGCGGAGTTTTCTTCGACAGAATAAATGCCGTTTACATTGATTCCTCTGGAATTTTGGGGGGTTGTTTTATTGCGTGCGGTTCAGTTTGGATGTTCTTAAAGCTGTTGTGACGTTAAACAGGTGAGGGGTCGAGCGAGGCGGACAGAAGCGTTACCAGTAAATGTGATTATTCTGAAGGCTATTGCTTTAGGCCGAGCACAGTGCTGGAAACAAGTTGAGGTATTCCTGCTGTTACAGACTTTGTGTCTGGTTGCATTCACTCTTTTACAAAGACACGCGTGTATCGCAACCTCCGTGGCAAAGTAAATTGTAAATGAACTGCGTGTGCAACACTCTTCGGGGAATTTCTGCTGATCTTTTCACATTATTCCAGGCACGGCTTCTCTCCGGCTCGTCCTCGCCCCTCCGGTGAAATCGATGCCAAGTCGGACGGAAATTTGGTTAGAGACACCCGGAGCGGTTGTAATCCCATCATGCTCAGCGTCAGCGACACAGTTAAATATGGTTGTTTGACTGGCTGCCTTGATCGATTTATTCCCTCAGCGGTGTCATAACTACAGCGTGGATGCTGGGTTGTGTTGCAGGCGTGTCGGCGGTAATGCTGCTGTAAACTGAGACCGTGAAAGCGCAAACGGCAGCAATTAGACGATCACAGGCTGAGCTGTTAAGAACCATCTGAGGATGAAGAGGATGTGATGTGTTGTCTACATGTACTGCTAATCTGACCCTGTTGAAATGATGTACAACAAGCTGCTTAATAACAGTTGCTCTTATATGTGAATGTGTTTCAGATGTGTGACTGTGACCGTGAGACAACTGAGGTGAGGATTACAATGTATATACGTACGTAAATCATATGATCAAATACAGAATGTTTTTTCCCTACCTTTAAATCTCTTCCTAATCTTTGTAGACTACACTTCTTATATAAAACAAAACATTACAATAAGGTTATATCTGTTAACATAATTCGAGCAACTGTGACGGCATTAACCAACATTAGTTCACCCAAAAATGAATATTCTGTCATCATTCACCCACCCACCCACCATTTCAATGCTCCTGTTTACACAAACAAAGATATTTGGAAGAATGTTTGTAACCAAACAGTTCTGGGGCACTATTGACTACCATAGGAGGAAAATAAACTGTGATGGCCAATGGTGCCTGCAGGACTGATGGTTTTCCACGTTCTTCAGAATATTTTCTTTTTTGTTCGACATGTATACAGGTTTGAAACAACTTGAGGGTGTGTAAATGATGACAAAATTTTAATTTTTGGGTGAACTGTCCCTTTAACAAAGATTGATAAATGCCGAAAAGCTAACTTTTAATTGGTTTTACTAATGTTAACAAATACAAACGTGTTACCAGAAACAAAAGTTAAATGCTCTCTCATTTGGGATAAAAGTGTCTATTAAAAGATTAAATGTAGTGTTAACATTTATGTTTTTTAACATAAACAATGTTTATAAAACATTTTTTTACATACAATTTCATCCAAGAATTACACCATGGACATAATACTGTGGTTGTCAATGGAAATAAATATACATCAATTTCATGAAATTAAAGTTGTTTCTACTTTCTTGTTCCTGATTTCAAGAATTTGAGGGCGAGTAATAAAAACAACTTTAAATAAACAGCCAGACATGAATGTGATTTTGTCGTTTATTGTGAAGGAAAAACGAAATGAAGCTTTCTTTATTCTTTTTTTTAATTATTTAATTATTTTTTAATTGAATGTTAGCTGGAATTAAATTGCTGTATTGACTTTTGACAAGATTTTAGAAATACTTTGCCCATGAATAACCTAAAACAATATCAAAATAACTACAGTAGTTGGTTAACGTTAATGGTCTAGGTGTTTTTATTTTCTTTAGAATAACGTACTGGTGAATCAGCGAAACCAGTAACAAGAAAGTAGAAGCCACTTTAATTTCATGTTAACTTAAAATTTATGTACATTTATTTCTATTGACACCTGCAGTATAATGTAATAAATAAATCAAATGACTGAGAGGGCATGGTAAATCCTTAAGTGTGCATAACTTTGAACCAACAATACACATATTTTC
The DNA here is from genome assembly GCF_024868665.1 of Triplophysa rosa. Classification (NCBI taxonomy): domain Eukaryota; kingdom Metazoa; phylum Chordata; class Actinopteri; order Cypriniformes; family Nemacheilidae; genus Triplophysa; species Triplophysa rosa. The sequence goes on along the minus strand of NC_079901.1, from coordinate 23,637,575 downwards.
AAGGCGCTTCCTAAACACTTCATTTGCAAACGGATAAACGGACTAAGTTAAAAGATAAGTCTTTTAATAGCTTGGCATTGAATCTCTTCATTGATTTGTCATTTGAGGCTAAATCACTTTCAAAATGTTTACATAAATATAAGCAACAGCTATATCAGGTCAGCGTTGGAAGCACTCCACCAGTGTTTTCTGTAACGGTCTCAAGTGCTGACTGGTCTGGGGTTAGCTTGCGCGAGCTTTTCAGATGAACTTAAATATGTTCCGTCACTGTGTGATGATGATGCTGTCATGATCTGAGCGGCAACTGTGCGTGAACACATCTGAACATCTCGACAGCTAAAATTATAGTCCTATTTTCATATTCCAAAATGCAAGGCATATGTATGTAAGTATAACTGCTCTATCATCCCTTCTGCGTTGAAAAACTTAAAACTTGTTTTCAAGAAGTCTTGAAAAGACCGTGAGTAACATTAAATGATATTCAGCATATTGAACAGCCCACGTGTTAGCACTTAAATAACCAGTTCCTTTAAAAACACTTTCTGGTAATATTGGACACACATGTTGCATAGGACATAAACAACACATTTTAATAACAAAGAATTACAAATAACTGAACGGAGTCGCTGACTCACCACTGACTAAACCAGAAAATGGGACAACCCGGTTACACTGTCCAATCATCTTTTAGTGCGATTATTTATCTAAACTTTATTATTGGCAAGCAGAGGCACATACCATATCATCCAGTTACCAATACGTTGACAACGACGAAAACTTTGCCTTTGCCATAAATACTAAGATGAAACTGAGGGGGCACAAATCTGACCTGAGGGTGCAATGCCCCCTTTTGCCCCCCCCCGTGGCGCCAGGCCTGGTTCATGGCGTCATTCTTTGATGAAATTGTATGGATCTATTCTCTTTATGTTCAGTCTATTTCTACAATGTTTTAATCATTAAAGTCGATGATTGAAAACATCTATTTGCAGTTGAGAGAGTATACAGAAGGAGATGCTATGGATCCTAAAAGAACCTGTAAATCATTGTATGAAGTGATGCGTTTCTTTGAATATGCTGAGGTTCTAATATGTTTACGTTTAGTGTCTCTTGTGTATATAGTGTCTATTCAGTATTTTTTCGAATTCCCCAGGTTCCTCTCTCTCCCTTCACAGCTCTGGGACTCTCTACCCCAATTCAAATCAGAAGTCCCTTGCGTGGCACACACGAGCAAACAAATAAAGAACAAATAAAGCGACATTACAAATGTCAGCTTGTGCTCTTGGCGCCGTCACACGGGAGCAAAAAAACCCTCAAAAATAATGAGACATCATGAGTAAGAGCAGTTTATCTGAGTGCGTGCTGTTTCCCGTGATTTCCACAGGTTATTTTTTGAACATGGATCAGACTGTCAGGGCCTCAGCCAGAGGACCGGGTCACTTTCCCATTAGTTCACAATTGTGTTTTCCGCCCGTCCCAAATAATTTGTCGCGTTCGGCTGTAACACGAGGCCACCTAATCCCGTCTGGGTGGATACAAGATTACGTTAACCTCATTTTGTACAGGATGCGGTTTACAGCGTGTTGATATTGAAAAATAAAATCAATTCATAGCTCTGGGAATAAAAATGGAAATTTTCGTATTAACTTTTTGTTTTGTCTGTAGCTATTTTATTTGTCTCGGCTTTAGACGTCATGCACACGGACCACCCGCGGTCCCTCACTTACTGTTTCGTGCAGGTACAAAAGACTTTTCTGAATCTGGCAAGCTCTGGGCTAATTGACTGATTTTACTCAACTTTAGGGATATGCAAAATTACTGCTGGAGCAACCGCTTCGGTTTACCCCACAATTGGCTACTGTTGTGGTATAATGTATTTCACATAATCCCATCTTTTCTTATATTGCAACATACATACTAATAATTACTAATTAGCATTGGTTATTTTACAGGTTTCTTTCGGTCTACAGTGAGTGGCATTGTATAGACCACAGTTACGAAAAGTAAGTATACTGTATTTCAAGTTCATTTTATTAAGTATACTTAAGTTCACCTGTATTTATGTAGTATGTGTACTAATATCAATGTACTGGTAGTATGCTTGTAAGTGTACTATTTCAATACTACTTTGGCCCAGTTTTTAGTTTATAAAAGTTTACAGTAGTGTAATGGTAGTAAACACAGCTACTTTACAACTGTTTATTCTTTGTACTGCAACTACAAGTGAATTTATAGGTATACTGATAGCCTGCTGGTTTGGAATTTGTATTTTGTCTAGTTTAAAGTACACTCCATTACTATTTAAGTCATTTTTATATTGCAAGTATAGTACGTTTTCTTCAAGTGAACTTGACGTCACATTTATACTTTATTGTATATATTTTAAGTGTACTATGTTCAAATGTGACCTTTTTTTTTTTTTTTACTATTTTCTATGTACATAGAATACGCTTTGCATAAAAGCATCTGCTAAATGACTGAATGTAAAAAAATGACTACATGTACATCAAATAATCCAACGTAATGTAAGGAACATTCTGTCAAAATCTAACCTTGATATCTTTAATATTGACTGAGTAAAGATATGCCCAAAATTGAAATGATAGTGAAATTAATTAATGGCTGAAATCAAACTTTGATGCTTATTTTCTCATAATCAGATTTTGAGACTTTAATGTGGTTTTCACAGGCTGGGTCACATATTTAGGTGTTCATTTTAATCACTGAAATATACCTTTAATGGTGCTTGAAGTAGATTCCTATTTACTGAAGATCAGCTTCATTTTCACACATGTGGACATGTAAGTTTTTAAGACAGTATGTAAAAAACTATGTGAAAAAATATGAAAAGGCCACTCAATCGAACGCAACTACAAGCCAAGTATACTTAAAATACTTCATTATACTATAGCTATATACTATAGATATATCTATCGCCATCAAATGTTTTAACTACGAGTATAGAGCAAATATACTATACATTTTCATGCAGTATTAGTCAAGTATGAGAAGTACATAAAAAGTAGACTGAAAGTACACTTTCTCATTATTTACTTTAAAAATAGTCCACTTATAGTGCACTGAAATAAACCCCTTTTTTTGTAAAAGCACACTATGTGCTTCATCAAAAGTCTGTTTATGAATCTGCTGTGTTCTCAACTTACTGTCTCTCTTTTTGTCTGGTTGGCTGGCACGTTCTCTCTCTCTCTCGTTACTCTCCCCTTTGTCAGCTTACACTTTTGACACGCGTGACCGCATTTGGATGCTCATCGCCATTTTGGGAGCAGATTGCCAATTGGATTGCCATATGGTAGCGTCCCTACAGGACAATGCATCGGGATGCTAAGTGGCCCTGGATGGAGAAGCAGCCGAGCTGGAGTTATCGCCTCTCTCTCCTCGTCTCATTGAGAGCCAGCACAAAGCCATCCCTCCATCACAGCCCTATTCAGATCAACTATTGTTTTAAAGCCGCCTCTCGCCGCACAATAGAGCGCTTTATTTCTCATCGGCCTTGACAGCGAGAGGGAAGAGGCTGCTATTTTTAAAAGCATGTGGGTGACCGCGTTAGCTAATGAACGATTGCATTACACCATCCGGCAGAGAGAAGAAAGAGAGCGCGAGAGAGGGAGACGGACGTTGCACGCTCGAGCGTTCGAAAACTCACAGCGGAGGGATCCAGACGTCTCATTACATGGAAAATCCTCCCTTAGCAGCCACAATACTATGTGATATACCACCTCCTATATTTTATTTAAAGCTCTGCGCGAACATCGTCGCCGTTGAACGCGAGCACATGATGTAGACGCGCATCACGCGCTAGCCGCTAGCAGTCAATTCTTCCCGCCTTTCTCACCGTTGACCACATCCCATGCGATTTACCGTTTCGAAAGACACGTTCCCGAATCCAGACTGCCCTCTGCTCGGCGTGAAACGAGAAAAGATTCACGTTTGATGAACTGGATGTTCACTGGCAGTTGGTTAGAATTGGCGGGATGTGATGGACGGTTATGGATTTGCTGCTCCAGCAGCATTTGGCTCTAATTGGAGTCTTATCTTGACATCGGTAAATATATGACCATTGACCGGCCAGTCAGATGCATTAGCTATTGTGTTGGTGGCACCTCATCTGTTTCATGCTGCAAAAACTCGTCATGGCTTTTGCAGGTCACGCTGGGTTTTAATAAACACAGAAGCCCTTTGGCAGTGTTAGACACATTTCCGTACACATATTTACATGGAATCTTGTTTACAGAATATATTTGCTCTGTCATTGGAACACAATGCACTTTTTTAATACAATACGACATTCAATTGAATGGCCATATACTGTATGGATGGTTAATTTTCACAAGTCACCCAGCATTGACAAATGTGGCACAAAGTTAATTCTTCTGCATCAAATTGTATTTTCAATTCCTTTAGAATATAATTAAGAGGCACATAAATAGCTACCGCCATGATTTTCGGGCATAGGGAGTCGATTTATATTGTTAATGTGTTTTCTACTCTATAGGGTAAATAACACAGCGATTAGTGATTGCGTTACCTCGTGTTTATTTGTATGAGATTCCCCAGTGTGACAAAATAACTGTGAAGCGTTCTGTTTTGTGCTTGATCATCACTAGAGCTATTTATATTTATTATGGGTGACAGCCAAAGAAACTGATAGTCTGTTAAACTGATAATGAATAAATGTAATGCATATAAATGTAATGTACATTTTTATGTACACATTTGGCAGACACTTTTATCTAAAGCAACATATGGTATAGTACATTTAATCTACATTTGATTTGATCAGGATGTGTGTTCCCATCTGAAGCCATGATCTTTGTGTATAGGTAATTTAATGATCTAACACTTGAGCTACAGGAACACTTATACATGTTTAGTGTTACTTTCTGAAGAATTGAGTATCAAAAAAGCTTACTTAACTTTTTGACATACGTTTTGGGCAAAATTTGCATAAAACTTTTTTATTTGATGGGTTTGAATATAAATTGATTCCATGACTCACTAGATTTTGAACGGAAAAAATACAATTTGTAGTCTTGTATTTATAACGTTCCATTTGCATTCTGAGCAGTTTTGAGAGAACGCACTTCAAAGTTTTTGCATTCCATTTGACTTGGTAGATAAAACCTTTTTTGTTTTCTAAAAAAAGGTTTGAACATGTACACAACATAAAGAACAAAACATCACATCATGTAAACAAGCTGTCACAGAACTCAGTTTTGACAAAAATGTTGTGTAGACCCTTATAATTCCAAGGTGACAAATTTACTTTTTTGCAGTTTAGTTATGTTTGCCACAGATTGTTTTGTCAGTTTTGTAGGCTTGGTAAAATCTCCATCATAAGTAATTCATGATAAGGTATATAAGTGCCAAAAGTGCCTTAAAAAGTGCAGCTTTGTTTGATGCATTGATATTATTTTCTCTTAAGTTAAGGCAAGACAAATGAAGTGGCTCCACCCTTTTTAAAACAGCCTATGAAAACCTCAAGTGCAAAATAATTTCATAAAAAATCATACATCTGTGCTGGTTAAAGTGAAAGACTGTAAATTTTGAATTCTTTTATCTCCTAAATGTGAATTGTGATTTCTGACTTATAGACTTCCTTAAAGGGGTCCAATTTGTCGATGTACATTTTAGGATTCATGTCACTAATAACCCAGGAAAACGTTTGTTGTAGTCCCTACAAGCCACTCATTGTAGTCTTTAAAATTCAATTCAATTTTATTTATATAACGCTTTTCACAATGTGCATTGTTCCAAAGCAGCTTTACAGGAGCAAATAAGAAAAACTGAAAAACACAATAAAGGTCAAACACAGCACAGTGCATGGTGTGTATAGAACAAGCAAGATTATTATAGTAAATAATATCTAATAAATGCAGTCTCCCGGTGGTTTATTTTGCATATTTTGCATTAAGTGAATGCTTGGCTGAAAAGATGTGTCTTTAATCTAGATTTAAATTGGGAGAGTGTGTCTGACCCTGGAATAGTATCGGGGAGGCTATTCCAGAGTTTAGGTGCTACGTATGAGAAAGCTCCGCCCCCTTTGGTGGATTTAGTTATAAAAAGTATAGAGTTTTGAGATCTTAGAGAGCGTGATGGGTTGTAGTGTGGTAGAAGCTCTGTTATGTAGGTAGGGGCTAAAGCGTTTAAGGCTTTATAAGTGATTAAAAGAACTTTAAAGTCAATACGAAACTTAATGGGTAACCAGTGAAGGGTTGATAACATTGGGGTTATGTGATGGTATTTTCTGGACCTGGTTAGAACTCTGGCAGCTGCGTTCTGAACTAACTGTAGTTTGTTTATTGATGATGCAGGACAACCACTAAGCAGTGCATTACAGTAGTCAAGTCTTGAGGTCACAAATGCATGAATAAGCTTCTCTGCGTCAGCCACACATAAAATATTTCACAATTTGGCAACATTTCTAAGGTGGAAGAAGGCTGTTTTTGTGACATTTGAGATGTGATTTTTAAATGACAGGTTGCTGTCTAATATAACGCCGAGGTCTTTAACAGTATTTGTTGGAGTAACAGTGCAGCCTTCAATTTGCAGGTCATAATCCAAAATATTCTGCTCACGTGTCTTTGGTCCGATAAGTAATATTTCTGTTTTATTAGAATTTAATAGAAGGAAATTACAAGTCATCCAATGTTTTATGTATTCGATGCACTCTGCCAATTTGGATAGTTGGAAGGAATCATCTGGTCTTGATGAGATATACAGCTGAGTATCATCTGCATAACAGTGGAAGATAATTCCATGTTTTCTAATAATGTTTCCAAGGGGCAGCATGTATATGGAGAATAGCAAGGGTCCAAAAAAGTGATTTCTGTTAAAGAAAATATCTTCCTCTTTATTTTTTTATTTCGTTTTATCCTTTATAATTTAAAAAAGTGAAATTCCATCATACCTCCTCTTTAAGGCTTGCATATTCGTAACTTCGATAACTTTTATTTTGTTTTCAGAAGGACCTTAATTAAACTATCCTCAATTTCACATTCCAATTACAATTCTGCCTTTATCCAAATCCAAATTCGCAATATGAATCTTAATTCACATGAATGTTTACACCGTGTAAACATGAATCTTAATTCACTTCTGATTGTGACTCCATCACCTGGTTTCAGATTCAAGTGGGCGGAGCCAGCGCTGTGACTCAGCATGCTCGTGTCGTGGGAGGGCACTCTGCTCTTGGACGCTGCCCTGTTTCCCAAAGAGTTTCTGTGACAGTTGCCATGGAAACTGTGAGACTCTGATTCGCCCTGAGAAGTTTGTGTACGGCCGTGCATGTGGGTGCACGAGAGGAAGATAAACATGAGGCTTATGTGTGTGTTACACTTACAATCTTCACTTATCCACGGACGACCGAGCATGTGTGCGTGCGTGTGTGTGTCGAGGAGATTGATGGCTGAAAATGGCGTATTTCATCACTGCACAGATATATTTGTGCTGGAAAATCCTCCTTCTTTTGGCAGCCAATATGCTGATGGGCGATTTTCATTTCGTGCGCCGACTGTAAGTGCTCAAATAAGCTCCGTCCTGAAATATCTAATATGATTTTTAATAGATGACATAAATGGCAATAATACTTATCAGAAAGAAGTTATTAAATGACGAGGGAGGGTTACTTCCGGATGGGGGGTTGCTATGGCGACTGCAAAGGAGTGCCTGCGGTCATTTGCTGCGAAGCACGTGGCGTTTTATTTTTATTTCGACTCGTGAAGCAGTCGGGCTCATCGGACTGCCTAGTGCTCTCACAAATAACTTCTAGCTTCTAAAAGTTTGTTAAACTTCACAGGGAAGAGAATCCTGCTGAGATGATCATGAAAGAGTAGACAGTCGCCCTACAGATGTCCAGGTGCTGCCGTGTGTCCTGTAATATCTCTGCTTTATTTTCCAGACTTTTAGGGGCTGTTTGTAGTTTATTCTGTCATCTGATCTCAGCCGACCCTCGACATCAACCCGCACACAAATATACATCCGTGATTTTTCATATATAACCTTGTTTGAACTTTTCCTTCATGTTCTTTCTCATAATTTAGGCATGCGACTCAGACAAACATTACTGGCTTGAACAAACCTAACCATACGTATGATAATCTTCGACCCATGCTACAGATTTGAAATATTCTGCACATTTAAGCACCTCTCAGATTGTTTTACAATTACAGTAGACTAAAAAACAGCAAACAACGCTCATACCGAACACTCTCGTGTAATTTACAGCTCTAAAGAGGTAAATGAGGTTACAAGCATGTCTGTTGTGGTACACATAAACAGCTGGCATGTTATTTTTCCCCGGAGAGCTGCTTGTTGATCGGAGGATATTCGTCTTGTTCTCTCGAGCTCAAAATAGTCTGATAGCCGAGTTTGTGTGCAATACACAATTGTGTAACCAGTGTGATATTTTGTGGATGAGATCCGACGAATCCAGTTAATAGTTTGACGATGTCTGGTGGCAACAAACACATCTGCGCACAGCCTGGAGTAGATAAACAAGCATTTCCCCGGACGAGCAACACCAACACAAAATAATCTCTTCAAGTCAATCTGCAGCGTTCTTCAGTACAGAACCGGAGCCGCTGGAGTTCTGTGCTGTTGAGACACTTCACAGAATGAGGGCTCAAATCGTGAGAGGTACATGTGATCTTTTTGGGATGAACATGATGCACAGTAATTTACAGTACTGTACAGAATTTGTGTTCTAACTGTGACACAAATTGAAATATAAAATAATTTTAAAAAGTTGGATTACTCAAATAAAACGATTATTTCCAAACACCTGGGGTAAAAAAAACTGGATAGTGGCACGGGTTTTCAACACATGTAAAAATAGACCACATTGGCAAAGATAATTCGGCGAAAGAGACACAGACTTACACAAACTCTTATATCAGCATGATGGTGCACCACTTTCTACTTTAATTCATTCACATTATACGTACATTATTTAATCAATTATCATTATACTTTATATTATTCTTTAAAAATTATATATAGCCACAGAAAAAAACATTAAGAGACCGCACCTAAATTATTTGAGTTTTTCTGAATTCATTCTGTGGACATTTCTCCCAAATTCCACATGCATTTTCTTTTTCAAACATTGAAACGGGGCAAACTAGTCAAAATAAAAAATGATGCAACATTTGCAGATCTTGAATACCGCAAATTTCAAAGTTCATATTCATGTTTAAACAACAATACAATATATGTTTTACATGTCTTTTAGGATCAGTTCAAAAATTAATATATGATGCAATAAGACTCTTTTTTTTTTTTTCAACTTTAATGCATTCTTTCAGTCTTTCATATTGCTGTTGGGCGACTTTGTCATTCCTGAAGTTTGTTTCTGTGCCTATTATTGCCATAATACATGCTGATTAAAGTCAAATCTTAAGTAGTCTCTAAATATTTTGTGCCAATATTTATTTACTTGTATATGTGTGTGTTTAGAAAAATGTATGTTTTCTGTTGCTATTTAGTGTTTAAGGTAAAAGTATAACCTATGTATTTTGCCCCGGGGGGCTTTTGCATTGTTACCCTGTGCATCATTGCATGACCACAAATGTGTATGCACCAGTGAGACCTCACGAGTGAATATAAACATTGCTCAAATCATGGTGAAGTAATGAAGATGTAGAATTGATACCGCCATTCTCAAATGCCAGAGGAGCTAATGATAATAGAAAATGATGTGAAAGTTTGTTTTGTGCTGTATAGAGCAGGACGGTCCATGATTACCTCAGTCTGCTCTTAACAGTTTATCTCATTTCAGCACAGATTGTTTTATGAATCTGTCACAGTGTAATGCAGCCTCGCAGGACTATTGAAGGATGGGCCTGTTAAAACTGTAATGCGCCCCACAGCAACGTCTGTGTGTTAGCAGTGATATTTCTCGTTTGACAGTGACTTTACTAAAAAATGTTTAGGGTATGGGTAAGTGTGCGTTTAATGTGTATTTTTACCGTTCATGCTATTTCTGGTTTTAGCAGGACTGCACTGGTCTAGCTGGTGTAAGTACTGTGACAGACCACTGATGCCTAAAACCAGGTGATATAAACTGGTCCAGAGGGGTTTAAGATGTATTTTCTCTTTTTTTTCTACAGGGAAGAGAGATTGCCTCTCCTGATTCCTACAGGATACATATGTGTTTGTAATGACCTGCTGGGCTTCAGACCTGTATCCATCACCACACATGAATCTAACAGGTATCCACGTCCCTTCAGTCTGAGGTTGCCTAGCACACAGTAACCAAGCAACATAAGAATTCACATATTACATTGCAGTCAAGGTCTTACCTGAGTGGGCACTGTTACAGAAGCGTCAGTCCTGTTTAGAAAAGTGCATATAAGCGTTCACCGAGTTAATCTGTGTGAGGATTGTGTCAAACCGCCATTTTTATTTTTTGACAGCAGATGGTTCTCACCAATAACCAAAAGTCACAATTCCCCAGGTAAAATGAATGATTCCTCATCAAATCTGTATTAAAGATTATAGCTTTTCTCTAATGGAATGAACCACATGATGGTTTAGATTTGCATAACTGGTCTGTATTGACAAAAGCTGTTAAAATTAACCATGGTTTATATAGCAACCATAGATTTGGGTTTTATTTAAAGGAAAACCAGAGTTACAGCAAATTTACTACACTGTAAAAATGACACATATATGTATATGATATTTACTTTAAAAAATCATGGTAACAATATGACACATTTTTTTAAAGTACTTTAAAGCGTATTTTTAATGCAATATTCCATGAATAACAAGTCAACAAGTCAAGTAAAATTACCTAAATTATTTAAGCACATGTCACATGATAATCTTAAAAAAATCAAGAAGAAATACTAATTTGAGCATTGCAGTTAACGTCTTGATCTTTTTTTAACTCAGTTTAACATTTATCATTTTTTACAACATATATGATGTACAAGTAAGATGAGAGTTGTCTCAGTACTGGCATTAGCAGCATTACTCTTCACTGAGTGAAATAAAACACATCATGAGCTCTCCCATAACCTAAGCACAAACACCACGCTTCTGAACGATGGTAACCACGAACTCAAAAATACGAACAGAATCTCTTCTAAATCTTATAGACAACTGAACGATAAACTCCATCAAGTCTTTCAGTTTATTGTAACGCACATAAAATAGCACTTTTTCCTCAAAAATGACTCTCTTAATGCTGTCGCGTGCTGGGAACTCTAAATTCACTGCTCCGTTAGTGAATTTAACAAAAATAATTAATGTAGTCCCACCACAAAGTAATTAAGTAAAGATCCTTTATACAAGTTTAAGTGGGTTGAACATGATAAAATTAAGTTGAATTCACTCAATAATTTGTGCATTTAGAATTCCGAGATCTTTTCTATAATTTAAAATAAAATTTTGGTTAAAAAACAAGAACACGATTGTATTAAGTAAAGTTTACTCAATTAATTTCATGAAATCTACTACGACACATGATCATTTTTTACAGTGTATTGTTGCACTGTAGTAACTATACGTTTACCATTACAGTATAAAAGGGTTATAAATCAGCCGTTTACCGAAATTAAACCTCGGTTATATTTAACAGGTTGATCTGCTATACCAGCAGAGAAAATACGTTTTCTCATATATTAGCTATCAATATATTAAATAATTGTCTGTTTATTTAAAAATACATAGAATAATTAATTCTTGATATATTACAATATCACAATATATTTAATAATACAAAATAAAATATGTGACCCGGGACATCATCTGAAAGCTGAATAAATAAGCTTTAATATATGGTTTGTTAGGATAGGACAATATTTGATCGAGATACAACAATATAAATTTCTGGAATCTGAGGATGCAAAAAAATCTAAATATTGAGAAAATCGCATTGAAAGTTGTCCAGATGAAGTCCTTAGCATAGCATATTACTTACAAAAATAAAGTTTTGATGCGTTTACGGTAGGAAATTTACAAAATATCCTCATGGAACATGATCTTTACTTAATATCCTAATGATTTTTGGAATAAAAGAAAAATCGATAAATTTGACCCATACTATGTTTTTTCGGCTAAGACCGGTTTTGTGGTCCGGGTCATAAGCACTTTTTTTTTACAATATATGGAAATGTATTATTTAATATGTTCCATTATGTTCCTATATATTTTTGTTTCGTAACAGATGGTAGCCATGTAAAAGCGATATCTATTATCATTTATTCACCCTCACGTTGTTCATTTTTGCATGAAACTTTAAACCAGCCAAAGGTGCCTAAAATATAAGCTGGATTTAAGGTGGTTTCAACTGGTCCCAGTAAGCCGGTTGACAAACTGTTTGGTCAAGGCCAGTTTTGTTCTTGTGCAGGACAGGAAAGAATAAGTGAAACAAGCTAGAGAATTGAAAGCCGGACTCACTCAGCGAGGTGTGTGCCGGTCATCGGGTCAGAACAGCAGGTGCCGTGTGAAATGTGGATTCGTGGTGGCGATGTCGAACGGCAGTTTCCATTAGAGAAGAAATGAAAAGCCGAGATTGTGATGTTGAAGTATGAGGAAGCGTAACTCTGGTGACAGAATGTTGCTACTAATGTTGTGAGAGAAAACTGAAACCGCTTGTACCACATAAAGAATGCCTGTATGATGTGTGTGTGGGTGTGTTTGTATGCAGGTGTATTCATTATACATCAATATAGCCTGACAAATCAAATGAATTAGATGCTAATAGTGTGTGTATTTGCTATAATGTTTCTTCATTTCATTGTTTAGCCATATTAACAACACGAATGCAGAAAAGCACAGCATCATTTAATATGACTGACTGGATCTTGTGTAATTAAGTTTTTTTTCTCCCTGGAGAAACGTGCGTTTATGTGTGTCGAGTGTGTGAGACAGGATTTTCTCACCACCCTAAAAATAACCACAGGTGACCTGGGAGAAATCCAATCCCCACATCCAATTGTGGCAGACGAAGCCGCTCTTAACTACTTCAAAAGGTAGAGTGATGAGATTTCAAGCGATCGATAGCAACGCCGGGGACGAACCACACCGCCTGGCCCCGGAGCGCTCGCCTGTTTGCCTCTCATCTGTAAGCTGTGTTAGCGCTCCAAAATACTCAACATGTCCAAACCTTCGCTTGTAAGTAGACTAACCTTGGGACCCCATCTTTAGAGACATTGTCAGCCATTAGCTCTCACAAAGTGTCTGACTGTGTTCTTCAGTCTCTCTGTTTAAATCCTAAAGAGATCAGATGCACATTTATCTTCACGCCTGTCACTTGCTGCCGTGTTTATTTTGCAGTTTATTTTGATAAACACAAATTAAAAGAAAACAAATCAAATGTTTATCTAAGAGGTAAATTATGAAATGGATAGATCTTGTTAAATACTACGTTTCAGATGTGCTGAGATATATGCAGTGTAGTCATGTGTCTTTGATGTGTAACACCTGTTCGCCTAGCAACTGTATCGCTTCACACCACTTGTAGAAGCAACTAGAAACTGAAGTTAAGTCAACTTCAGGTCTGTGTTTGGTTTAAATATAACAATTTATTTTATATTAATTTATGTATTAAATTATATTAAAACTATTTATTATTGATTCTTTGCGGAGGTCTACTGGAAGTTAAGTTTGGGACACACAACGTTTGTTTATGTTGTTGACGCTGAAACCGTCTATAGGATATGGTACAAAGCAAATTTATGATGTATTTTGTTGGACGAAGTAAAAAACAATTCGTACATTGAATACATACTTCACAAAATGCTAATCCAACCGGATCTCATAGAAAAATAGCTATTTTACAAGGTGGCAATTCGTAATAATTTACAATTCTATGATTCGTACAAAACTAGGTTTAAAGCAGACTGTACAAAAACATACACATTAAATTGTACGAATTTATACGAATTTGCTAAAAATCTGATTAAACAAAATAGTAACAATTTGTCATGAGATTGTGTTGACTAATCAGGAAATGTCTTTTTTATTATTTAACTATAAAAACTATTTAACTTTTAATTATTATTCACTGATGTTTTTACAACAAACATTGTTAAATTTTACATTCACATTCATTCACTTAGTAGTCACTTTTATCCAAAGCGGCTCACAAATTGTGATGCAATTGTTTGATTTGAATTCCTTTCACACTCTTAAAAATAAAGGTGCTTCAAAATGCCATAGAACTATTTCTATATGGTTCCATAAAGAACCTTCGACATTGGAAGAACCTTTCTGTTTTACCAAAGTTTCTTTGTATTTGAGAAAAGGTTCTTTAGAACATAAGAAAGAAATGGTTCTTATACCTTTGACTTCTTTCGGGAGCCAGAAATGGTTCTGTTACAGCATCACTGCAAATAACTTTTTGCAGCACCTTTATTCCTGACATGTCCAGCCAAACTTTTTGTCGATCACAGTTTCTGTTTTTATAAAACTAAGTATCTCTCTCTACAGTGAAATCCCCCAAATCTCTCAGTAAAGGAGTATATTAAAAATTAAATGAATGACTTACACTGATTTGTTTTTTAGAAGTGTTAATGTGATGGGCTGCTCCCTGTGGCTGATCGTGACTGTCGTGATGTGCTTTACATCAGCACCCGGCCTGTTATTCCATCCCGGTACAGAGTTTAGTTAAAAACAACACACCAACTACATTAAGGGATTAATGCGATGATGTGTTGTGTGCTCGTGCTGTAGTTCCGTCCCACTGCCTGCCTCAAGCAGCTCGTCTTGTTCCGGAAATAATCGCACAGCCGTATCTCTCTTTTATATATTTGATCAAACTAAATACTCTTCGAAGATACGACGTATGCAACACTACTGTATAGGCACTCAAGATTAATATGAGATTGGCAGAAACTAAGCATGTTACCCGATCTTTAATGTCCGTCTTAAAGTGTTGCTGTAAATGCATATTTCAGCTAAAACTGCATTGAAGTCCTAGCAGATCTACAACCTGATTTGCTTTTATGTGCAGTTATTTACCTCATTGGGATAAAAGCAAGCAGTTTAAAATAATAATCAAATGTTAATGTTTGTATGTGTCTTGGAGTAAAAGAAACCTTTTCGACATTTTTTGGAAAGTGCAGAACTGAATTGACAATCATGTTCTTTATATTGTCATAAGTACTCAGGATCAGGATTCACAGCTTC
This sequence comes from Triplophysa rosa, assembly GCF_024868665.1. Taxonomy (NCBI): domain Eukaryota; kingdom Metazoa; phylum Chordata; class Actinopteri; order Cypriniformes; family Nemacheilidae; genus Triplophysa; species Triplophysa rosa. The sequence goes on along the minus strand of NC_079901.1, from coordinate 23,622,422 downwards.
ACTAATGATGACAAACACCAGTGCTGGGAGAAAATTGGTTTAGACTTCAGAACTCAATAAGAATACACAACACACTAGCTGTGAGCTTTCCGAAAGGTAGTTAGTTGTTAACAAAACACAAATACATCATGGCTGTCTTTTGGAAAGATACTTCATGTTACATAATAGTCATTATTTGTCCATTTCAGTGGGAAACAACTATTACCCAACCATAAACTAAACATTGTGTTGGCTTTTCAGTTAATCTATTCATTGTGAGCTGAGCGTAAATTTACCTCATAAACTGCAGACATTTATGAAGCATTTGGACTTTCAAACAATATTATGATCGATATATTGAACAAACTCAATGCACACACACGTCTACAAAGAAAATCCAGCAAGTAACTGAGGTTCAGAGTTGAAAGCGAGTCAGCATTCATTTTTCTAGTCAGAAAACCTGGTGCAATCAACCATGTTACATGACATATTTCATTAAACATTTTTCATTTTTGTAATGTGTTTGTAAAAACCATTACCTACTTTACTGACATGCTGTATGTTGTTCTTTGCTAGATATTGCTGTGTTCACCTCACTACTAGACCAGCATCAGTTAAAGGGATAGTTCACCTAAAAATAAAAATGCATTATTTACTCGCCCTCATGTCATTCCGAACCTGTTTGACTTTCTTTCTTCTGCAGAACACAATAGAAGAGTTTTTGAAGAACGTTAGTAACCAAACAACATTGAACCCAATTTACTTCCACAAAACCGCATGACATTTCTCTAAATATCTTCTTTTGTGTTCCACAGAAGAAAGAGTCACACACAGGTATATAAACACATGAGGGGGAATGATGACAGAATTTTTACTTTTGGGATCCACTACCCGATCTGGACCAAAACAGAAGTTCGTGCTTGTGTTTTCAGCAGACGCATTGTCTTTTCTGCTTCTAGCACTCTGGAATATGAAACACCGAAGCTGCTCCTCAGAGAAGCCAAATCGAGAGAGAGAGAGAGCAGGAATGTGTAGGTAAGAGCTCTTTTGAATCTTCAGTTTCTCATTAAACATTGGTTCTGTACTCCCCGACACTCATTTAAACACACATCTGCTCCTCAGTCTCTGTTCCTCTGTCTCCTACTGTGCTTGCGGTCCTGGGCTCCGTTAGAGGAGGTGCACATGTCACTCTTTCAAGGTGTGGAAGCTGGAGGCCTTCCCATCATGCCCTGCGGTGAACGTCTCTGATTCTCAAGCGCATTAGGTGATGGATGGCAAATTGGTTTCTTGTGAGCTACTGTTGTTTGTTTACCACTATATTATTTACTTGCAAATAAGTGAAATATAACTGTACTTTTAAGATTAGAATTAGAAATTTGAGTTATATTATCATTTCATGTGAAATCAGCCAAATTTTGGAAAACTCTCTTGCCAACTTTTTGGATTTTATTCAATTTTTTCTGTATAAATAAAAATAAATGGTGGTGAAAGCAAAATTATTACATGTTTTCGATTAATATTTTATGTTTTGTACACCATAAGACGTGTTTATTAAAAAACATAATCTAAAGGTATGCTAATATATTTTTAATACCGTTTCAGTTACAGGCATGCAAACTTGACATGAATACAAAAAAGAGCTTTTTCTAAAGTCAACAGATTCTACAGATAGTCCAACCAATCCAAGTTAAAATAAAATAATGCTGCTCTTTCACATAGTCATTTTTTTACCCCCTGTAATTTGGGTCGGAAGTTTAGGTGAAATATATCACCCCGTCCAAAATGGTTAAATATTCACTCATGCCGTTTTATATTTTTTGTCAGAATGAAAATCAACATATTTGACACACAATGACCCTTTATATTGCATTATGTTGTGTATCTGTTACTTATCAGGGTACAGAAGGGTGCAGAGATAAATGATAAAAAAGTAATTCCTCCAGAAAGCATAAGAGTGAGTAAAAAGATGCTTCTTGCTTTCTATGCAGAGCAAAGTCATCATTCACTTTTGATTTGATCTGAGCATTTGATCTCCTCAGAGAACCTTCTAAGCCTCATCCGGACGGCTTAGACTTTATGAAATAAATGTCTTCAAATAAAAAACACTCACTCATTGTTATTTTTCAATGTTTGTTTGCTCCAAAGCTGTAGCGTATGATCCATCAACTCTGAAAACACATTTCACATCCAGCAGATCACGATCAACGCTGCTGTCCGAGAACGCCTCTATCGCTTGGCCTCTCATTGCCCCGGTCTTTGACGGTGAAATATTTTCTTTGTGACTTTTTTTGGGAAAGAAGTCAGAGTGTTGGAGTTGGAGAGTACCGTATAGCTTATATACTCGTGGTCGAGCTGTTCTCTGATCCTATTGTGCAGGGAAGCTGGAGGACTTTTATAGGCAGAAGTAATCCGAACTTCACTCCAGGGATAGCCTGTAATTTTCTTCTCTCCTGCGGAGACATGAAGGCCACAGGGTGCGTGATCTAATCTAAGTGCTTATGGAGGCGAAAGTAGGTAGAGGGAAAGTTAGCAAGGTGCAAATGATGCTTTGACCTATTTTCACTCTCCTTCATAACCCCTCTCTGGTGTACTTTGTCCATCTTGTTCTTTTTTCATTTCTTCTCTCCGTAATTCATTTTTCCACAGCTCTAATCGGGAGAAATGACCAACAACAGAGAATCAGAAATCCTTTAACTGCAGGTAAATTCACTGTTGTTTTCTGCAATATATATGGAGCTCATTTGTGAAGTATCATGCTTTCTAAGACCATGTGACTTCAAATATGTTCTCGTTTGCCTTTTTCTTTCGGTGTCATTATGAAGCTACCACAATTACAAAGCATAAAGCAGAAAAATCCACATGTTGCATGAGGTATGAAAGGTCTTATGTGCTGTGATACCAAATCTTTTCATCCAACGCTTGTGTTTGAAGTCCTCTGTTCCTCCCACCGCTGTTCTCTGGTAAAGACCTCGTGATAGTTCTGCGTGTGTCTTTTGGTTTCAGCTGGAACATTTTGAGTTCCAGATGTTGTCATGTCAAAATGTAACAATATAATCAGTGATGCTCGCAAGTGTTAAAAATACTTTTATACACAATTTTTGCTTTTAAATTTGATGCATCTGGCATTTGAAGTTGGTTTCCATTGTTTAAAAATGTCAACCGTATTTTTTTCCTTCTCTTAGCATTTATCAATGGAACTATTCTCCTATTTGACACAGAGGTAATGTCATTATTTTGCCTGTAATTTCAATTTGAAATAATAATTCACAATTTTAAACTCTTGTATTAAGTTGGAACAGGACGTGTTTTAGCATCTGAAAAATGCGGCACACTTCCCTTTAAAACATTTCTTGTGGCACATTTTGTGGATTTTATTTATATTCATTCATTCAAAATGCATATGTGGTGCTAGTAACTGTAAAACGGGATTCTAATGCATGAACCATCACTGTTGGCCTCTGAAGGTTTAGTATAGACTCGATGCACGGTCACTTCCGTATACATATAATGCATATTACATACAGAAACAAATATGTACAGAACAGTATATATTTATATAATTACGTTATTTTTATTTACATTACAATCTGTACAAATTAAACCAAATTAATGTATCCACAGTGTTACGTTTATTCTTTAGCATTAGCTAATGCCATCGCTTTCACCAGTAGCTGACGTGCTGTGGCTCAATCACATCTGCACTCTTAAAGTGATGACAGCAAACTGTAGTTGTCATGGTTCTGCCTCTTCATGTCATGTCTTTCTTGGTCTAGTGGCAGGATCATGACGGAGCCTCAGGTTTTGTGTGGGGAGAAACATATTATTGTCGGTCACGACATAATGTGCATTCTCTCCAGTCTCGTCTTTGGCCCCGCCCCTCTTGTTCTCTCGTTTAGCTTCCCGCCTGTGTTTCATTACCCACACCTGCCCATTGTTATCTCTCCTGTTAGTTACCCTATATTATGCCCTTGTGTCTTCAGTCCTGTGCTCGTCCGCGTTTTGTAGCATTTGCTTGTTTCGTTCGATTGCTGTTTGCTGCATTTGATTCATGTCTTTGAAGACGTTGCGTCTTGTTCCTGTCTGTAAGTTATCCCAGTGTCGTTTTGTCAAGTGTAGTTTTAGTCCAGTGTTAGTTAGTCTACGTTCCTGTTTGCCTGTCATATTATTTCTCCTTGTTATTGTTGTTTTACCCCCCCCCCGTGGGTCTTTGTTTTGTGTTTAAATAAATCTTGTTTTTTGTTACCCCTTAACCGCTGCCTGCATCTGGGTTCTTCCCTACCACACCATGACAGTAGTACCAGTTAACGTTTAAATCCTTACCTGTAATAAAGTAAATCCATGCATAAAATGGGACACAGCCATGCCTGAAGGAACCACAGTCACGTATTTATTGAAACGCTGCAGGTCATGACTAAACTAAAGTTTTGTATTATAGCACCCGTTACATGCTTAATATATAGTATTTTAACAATACGATGTATTTCACTAATCTATATTACACGTTCATTCCCCCCAAAATGAGCACTTGTAAAGCACATTTGCTATGGGTGAATACCACCCGGAAGCTTTCCCGCCCCCTGAGATTTGACTGGAAATACGTAGGCGTATTGAGTGTATTATGTACTAGAAACTGATTTAGATAAAAGCATTTGCTCTATGACATCCATACTGTTTATATGGAATTGTAGTATATGAAACTTACCAAAAATGTATAAAAGGTGTATTGTTACAGTCATCCCAACAACTGTCTGCTGTATCCAGCAGCTCATAATATCTGGATGAGGAATTGTCGGGTTACAGTCGAGTAATGAAGCACACAGATGGAGGCATCATGTTTGTGCATTTCTCTGCAGCAGGAACTGAAAAAGGACGGCATGATGAATGGATGGAGTGTGTATAGAAAAATCCTGGAGAAAGTCCAGCTATCAGAACCGCCTTGGGACTTGAGAGATGGCTCAATGACTAACAGAAAATACTGTAGAAATCACATCAGACTGTCTTTGAACTTAAATATTTTGTATAGACATGTCAGAGATCACATGTTGAACTCCATTGTTTTAATACTGCTCATATTTATCATTGATTTGGTTTTGTTGGCTGCCGTATTTAAAAAAAGTAAAAGGGTTGAACATTTGATCAGAATTCAGTCACATTCAGCTCCATCGCACAATCTTTCTCTCTTTCCAAACTTGTGCACGTAAGTAATCATTTACACATCAACTATAAATATACACTCACTCAAAAAATGTTGGGTTGTAAATTAACCTGTGCTGGGATGTTTCAACCCATTTTTGGGTCAAATATAAATATTTTTCTGGGTTAATTTAACCTTTTTTGACCCAATGCTAGGTTGAAAATAACCCGGCATTTTTTTAGAATGTACACTCTAAAATACCTTGGGTTATTTCAACCCAGTGTTGGGTCAAAAATGGACAAACCCAACCGTTGGGTATTAAACAGAACTATGCTGGGTCAACCCAAATTGCTTGGTTGTTTTTCAAATATAAACCATTTACTGGGTTATTTTACCCAAAGCTTGGGTTTGTCCATTTTTGACCCAACTGTTAAAAATAGCCCAGGAAAAAATGACAGAAGTTTGTTTAATAAATCCCTCTTTTATTTTTCTGTTCTACAGGTGAACCATTAACTATCGATTCTCCTTAGTTCTGATGTCCCAACATTAAATTTTAATATTAAATTGATTCAATTATATGTTGACATGTAGTTTAATATCCTCTCTATCTTTACTTTGCTGTGGAGTGATTCACTTTCCCACAGGACAACAGGAACAGGCTGCAGCAGTTTATCCGGAGCAGGCCAGAGGAAGATAAATATACGGGTGAGATACTTGTACGCTGTTGATACCTGACACGAGAAGAGGAGGCTGCATTCCCCCAACAATAAGAGATCTCCAGACTGGATTAGGGTTGGGCTAAGAGGCATATAAAGTCAAGCCATTACCCCGTGATCGCTGCTGGAATGGGGCTGGAGATAACATCACGGCACGCAGTGGGAAGAGAGGCTTCGCCTAGGCCTGTGTGCTTCTTTTCCACGTCTTTCAGTCGCTGATAAACCCTGTCTGATGAGATTGGACTTCGGGTTTACACTGGTAAACACACAGCTAAACACATTTATACACACTCGTATTATCTGTTTGTGGAGTACATTGGCTTGTGTGGGAACTTACCATTGAGCGGGTGGATGCCATCGATTGAGTCGTTTAATATGATCTAGAAGAGTGTTTAGTTGATGGCAAGTTACATCATAGAAATGTCTCTTCTAAAAGGCCGTAAACAAGTAATTACATTAACCTCTCCATCCATCCATCCCAAAGTGTATGCATGGATAAATTAGCGATCACATGCCCTCATCAGGGGCGTTTCAATGTCTCACTGTCATTGATTTAAATAACTGTTCTGTTTTTTTGGTCTGAACACACTAGTCACAGACGTACAGAAGTATGTGAATCGGGATTGAGTCTAGAGTGTTAGAATGTGGCCAATGTTGGGCATGAAGTGAACACCAGGTGATGCTCTGGCGGATTGAATTGACCTTTGCCTTTAACTCTGATTGGACACAGCTGGTATTCATAGCATCCAGAGAGAGAGAGAGAGAGACTTCAGACAGCGGGCATGATACTGCACTTCTTTGGCAAATCCATTTATTGGCTACAATCACTATGACATCTGTACCATATGCCACCATATAAAGATGGATGACAATTTACATTCATGCACACACACACACCAAATGCCAGAAGGACAATTCGTGTCATTTTGCCCGAAAGCTGGCTTCATTTCTTGGAACACATAATTCTCTCTCTCTCTCTCTCTCTCTCTCTCTCTCTCTCTCTCTCTCTCTCTCTCTCTCTCTCTCTCTCTCTCTCTCTCTCTCTCTCTCTCTCTCTCTCTCTCTCTCTCTCTCTCTCTCTCTCTCTCTCATAAACTATATTTTACTATCTGAAGATATCTCTAAACTCTAAAGATATGTCTAAAGTAGATGTACACCGATACTAAATTTCTCCATGGCCGATTATTCAGAATGATATCTGCAGATACAGATTCTGAAGATTAAATGAAATTTCTTAACTTTCTGAATGACTATTATTATTGAACATCAGTGATTTTTTTAACATTTTCTCCAAAAATAGCACAAATTCATTGCAATTTCTTGACCTCTTTTGATTGACAGGATATATCGGCCCTGATCATCGGCTGTTTTTAAACTATCTGCTGATAGTGTGAAGAATTGCTTTTATTGACCGATACTGATTACAGAACCTTGATGACATTATTATATAATTTAGACATACAGGAGTAAGACATTATTATATGTATTATTATAGCAATGATTTGGCTGATTTCTTGTTTTTTTTTATACTTGAAGAGCACCAAAGACACGTGAGCAGAATATTTTGGATTATAACCTGCAAATTGAAGGCTGCACTGTTACTCCAACAAATACAGTTAAAGACCTCGGCGTTATAATAGACAGCAACATGTCATTTAAAAATCACATCTCAAATGTCACAAAAACAGCCTTCTTCCACCTTAGAAATGTTGCCAAATTAGGAAATAGTTTATGTGTTGCTGACGCAGAGAAGCTTATTCATGCATTTGTGACCTCAAGACTTGACTACTGTAATGCACTAGTTAGTGGTTGTCCTGCATCATCAATAAACAAACTACAGTTAGTTCAGAATGCAGCTGCCAGAGTTCTAACCAGGTCCAGAAAATACCATCACATAACCCCAATGTTATCAACCCTTCACTGGTTACCCATTAAGTGTCGTATTGACTTTAAAGTTCTTTTAATCACTTATAAAGCCTTAAACGCTTTAGCCCCTACCTACATAACAGAGCTTCTACCACACTACAACCCATCACGCTCTCTTAGATCTCAAAACTCCAGACTTTTGATAACACCTAGAATAACTAAATCCACCGAAGGGGGCGGAGCTTTCTCATACGTAGCACCTAAACTCTGGAATAGCCTTCCCGATATTATTCCAGGGTCAGACACACTCTCCCAATTTAAATCTAGATTAAAGACACATCTTTTCAGCCAAGCATTCACTTAAATTGAATGCTTGTGCAAATTGTTACGAAGATTTTATTAAGTAAAATTTGCTGCTATAATTCAAGTACAATTTACTAATCAGAATAAAGTAAATTCTACTTATTGAATACATTTAGTTTTTGTTAAAATATCAAGTAAATGTTACGTAAAGTAAACAAAAAAAATTACACTGAACAAAAAAATCATGTGTCTAACTCAAACTTCACGGATCAATTACTTTCATAGTATATTTCAATATTTTTTTTCCAACATAGATGGTCAAGTAAGAAGAGACTGGTGGTCTCTGTACTGGCATTAGCACAGTTACTGCTCAATAAGTGAAATAACACACTCCGTGACTAATAGTATGCATCCCTCAGCCTAGGCACAAGCACCGCTCTTCTGAACAACGGTAACAACTTAAAAAACCCAAACTAAAAAAAAAAAAATGCCAAAGCTCTCCTAAATCTCAAAGATAAATCAACAAAAAACATGAACAAGTCTTTCCTTTTACTAAAAAACACTTAAAATGACAATTAATCTTGAAAATTAATCTCAGAATGCAGTCAGATACAAAGCATGCTGGGAACTACAGATCAACTGCCAAAGTAGTTATAGCTACAAAAATTATTTATGTAGTCTCAACACAAAATAAATAAGTAAACTTAATTTGACCAATTTAAATGGGTTTAACATCAAATTTAGTTGGATTTACTTAATAATTTGTTCAATTAAAATTTGTCACAATCCCAGTCCGTGTTTCCCCTGTCTTTGTGAACTTTTCTGTCACTTCCTGTTGTGTGCCATGTTTGTAGCGGGTGAAGGTGCGGCAGCGCAGTGCACCGCCCAAACACACCCCAACGCCGCAACCACCACCAGCAGAGCAGACTCCCGGAACAGGACCTCAGGAGCAGGCACCTCTCGGACCACCGGACTTGATACCGGCTTGGCGGCCACGACGGCTGGAGACTCTGGCTTGGTGGCCATCTTGCGAGCGGGCTCTGGACTGACTGGCGACCATCTTGCGAGCGGGCTCTGGACTGACTGGCGGCCATCTTACGAGCGGGCTCTGGACTGACTGGCGGCCATCTTGCGAGCGGGCTCTGGACTGGCCATCAGAGCCCGAGGCCTACTGCCCCCTCCAAAAAAAAGGTTCAGGGGCAGCCTCCTCCTCCACCTTGCCCACATTGAAGGGGGACTCACTCAACGCCAGGGCCAGCTCTACAAAGTCCACAAAACTTCCTTGAGAATCAAATGGGGCAAGCTGTGATTGAATGGGTTCGTTTAAGCTTTTACGGTAAAACACCATGAGTGACTTATCTGGGTAGTGAGTTTGTGGAACGAGATCCAAAAAGTCCTGTATGATTCTCAAGGGAGCGGGAGCCCTGGCGGAGCATAAGGAGGCGCATCGCTGGGTGCCAAAACACTGCTGGATCCATAGTGGTCGGTCTTTCTGTAACGGATTAATCCAGGCAGGATTCAAGCGGATCCACTTGCAGTAAAAGATTTTAATTAAATAAACAAAGACAAAACAAACCAAGGTAATCCACAGGAACGTATGGGAGGCACAAAAACAAGCATGAAACACAGACTGGTTACAGCATAAAAACAAAGACCGACACCAAACAAAGGAAACACTAGAGCTTATACACTGGGATACCAAGGAAACAAGAAACACCTGGGGAAACTAATTAACAAGAACTACAAACTATTAAAAGGACTACAAACATGGCACACAACAGGAAGTGACAGAAAAGTTCACAAAGACTGGTAATACGGACTGGGATCGTGACAAAATTACTCAAAAACAGGAACATAATTATATTAAGTATATTTTAATCATTTCTTTTCATAAAATCTACTAAGGCACATAATAATTTTTTTCAGTGTTGCGTCATCTATCAGACAAATAGCATTTTCAACAACAACAGCATAACTATTGTCTACAAACACTAAAACAATCATGTTTTTAAGAAAATGATTAAAAACGAATTGAACATGTTGCAATGCATGCTGGGAACTTTTCGTTTGTTCAGATGACAGTTTGTTAAGTTGGGCAAAGTTTTTGCCACATTTTGACCAAAACTTAAATATCTAAGTCCAGTAAAAATAAATCTTTGTCAGCCACAATTTTAGTTTGATTTTGTTCAGTATACACAAAATAATAAATTGACTCCTTCAACTAAAAAAATCTTTGTTCAAGATACTTGTTAGGAGAACATTTTAAAGTTGGATTTTTTTACAGTGTACACTATTATCACGGATCATGGTGAATTTGTGGTTATCATGGTTTACTTTAACTATAGTAACCATGTTTTTTATGTTTATTTGTTGTAAAGCCGTGGTTAATTTGCATAAGGGATGTTTGTTTTAACAGCAATCTACGAGAGTAAACAAGCCTCTGAGCTTAAAAAATAATAGCATCTCAATAATCATAATTGCTGTCAAGAAGATGAATCTGTACTTAGGAAATCCTCTTGATTTTATTCAGCGTCTTTGGCACAGTGGAGTTGTTCCGATGTGTTGAGTTATGGTGGAGCCGGCTGTCTTCGTCACCTTAAGTTTCAATTTTGATTATGAAGCACCTGCTCGCTCGTAATTCAAATGAAACATCGGTCATGAATTCATCAGGGAAGCGCATCTGCCCTTCATTCTATTTTGTTTATTTCTCTGCAGTTCTTACTCTTTATTTATCGCTTTCTTTTGTTCGTTCACTCTCTCCGATGACTTTGAAAGATAGTTTATGAAAAATGTTATATAAGGTAAAGGGTTTAAATATGTTTCATCCTAATACAGGCAACATGTGTGACAGGATTCTTGTACAGGGCATGAGAAAAACATTATTCACATCATTCATGGTTTTGTCAATCTAACCTAAAACTAACATGGCTCTACACAGTGCAGGATATGCTGACTTTGTGGTAAATGATCACACATTTTCCCAAAGAAATTGTTCATATTGGTTGTGAATCTTGTCTTAAGATGCTGAAACATAAAATGACTTAATAAGACTGTATGTTGTTCTCGCTCGTATTTAGCACTGTAAGCATTTTGAATGGAAAGTCTGCCAAATGCATACATGTAAATATTTTGATAAATAGAAATGCTAATGGTTTGGGAATGTCATCCATACCTGCGGAATATTTGCATCCTGTATACTGCAGAAATGCGTGTATGATGCTATTTATATCATAGCCTGAAAGAGGAGGGAGAGCAGAACCCACGCTTTTGAATGTGTTTTCCTCAAGATGGCTGTCTCAGCCAGGACACATTTTTCTGGTGTCAGGTGAAGCGGAGCGCCGAGCAGAGAAAGCGTTTTGAAATTCTCGCTCATTCCTCTGAGAGGGCGAGAGTGAGATGGAGAGAATGCATCTTTCTGTGATGGATTAAAAGATCTTGTGACTTCACACTCATGGTTTAATATGAGTGTCATGTCAGGGAGAGATAAATATACAATCGAGCTGAGCGCCAACATTGGGACACATCTTAAGGACTACTCAAATAACTCCAACATTAATCACAAAAGGACCACATCTAAAATCTTGGTTATTATTTTCAGTGATAAACGACCGGCCAACATTCTTAAATATACAAAGGTGTAGTTCGGTTCATATTTGATTTAAGGACAGTCAAAAATTTGTATGATAGTGCTTGTAAAGCAGAATCGTATTGAACTTGACATTCTTAAAGCATTGTTAATGACATTTACATTGGTCCGCCTACAATATCTCCATAACCCGCTCTTGTAGATCAATTGGTAAAGCATTATGTTAGCTACACAAGGTCATGGGTTTGATTCCCTCGTGGAAAAAAATACCGTAGTACACTAGTATTTACTATAGTAAATTCTTAGATAAACTATAGAGGGTTTCATCTTAACAACATAAACAAACGTTACTGTGCATGCGCACTTTTGTGACCCCAACTGAATTTCCGGTACACGTTCACGAACAATAGAGTGCCTGTAGGGCTCTCACTGCATCCTTGGTGTTTCGAGTCTTACGAAACCCTAACCCACACCCTAGCCATCTAAACTGCCAAAAAACACGGCTGCTTGATGACGTCGTCAGACTCGAAACTGTAAGGATTTAGTGAGAGCTGATAACAATCAAAAGAAACCGAGAAGAACTGTTACTTGGCTAAAATTTTGTTTCCAATATTTTGAATTTAGACTGCGATACTAAGCTCAACCGCTAGATATCAATGTACCATAATGCTTCTTAAAGTGCGACCGAACTACACGAACCATTCAACAAATAGTTATTTCATAAAATGAACATACAACAAATCGTTTATTTGATACAGTTATTATACTTGTACAATATAATAATAATACAAATTAATATTAGCATAAACTAATTCAAATATGAATAGTTATATTAATAGACACTAGCCAAACACAAACCGGAAGTTAACCGCGGGTCAGGCACGCGTGTCCGAAAAAGCGGTCTATATCTGAACCATACTATAGTAAAAGTTAAAGTATACTGCAGCATTTACAATAGTTGATCAATTTACTTTAATTAATATTACAGAATACTATATTCTTCTACTAGAATATAAACAGTTTACTCTCTTAAATATATGAATAAATATACTGTATATATAATATAAAGTCACTTAATAAAAGCATCTGTGAAATGCATAAATGCATGCATTGCAATATTTGCATATTAAAATGCGATAACAACATTGAGGGTCAAGATTATGAAGATGGTGGACAGCCTGAAAACTTCAGGAAGATTTTTATTTTTTACAAAAGTATAAAAGCTTTTAATCTCTAACATATCGAGATGTTTTCAGGTTAACCCGTCAGATCTATTGGCTCCGTAACAAACAAACCACGCACATTTTCACCTCTCGTATCGAAACGCATCAGTCACAAATCTTCCTGAGGGCACGGAACAGTCGCACACCTCTCGCCACCCCGCATTTCCATCATATCGTTCAAAAACAAACACACCTTACTTTCCCGAGTCTTTCCGAATGCTGACAGACGGCTGTGACCTTCTATCTGCTCGATGAGTCGCGCAAAGGCTGACTGACGAATCTAAAGTGGCGTCGTGAGTCTGTGCGAGTGCGTTTGTGTGACAGAAGAGGTCAAGCTCCAGAGAAAAGGTGTGCGAGGATAAACACGAGGAACACAGGGCAGGTGTGACTGTCAGCGGTGACACAAGCGTCTCTTCCACCGCTGGGATCTGCCTCAGACGCTTTTACCGGTGTTGACTTGTTATATTTATTTGCCCTCGGGCAGTGAGCGTGCAGACTCGCGAAACAAACCGGATGGGAGATGTTGAGGGAAAGGACAGACATTTAACCAAGTGGAAAAGTACTGATTCTTTTTTTTGCCCGCTAATGCAGTTTACAGACTTTGGAAAGTGGGTTTTCATAAGTTTTTGTGTTTGTCTCTCGTGTGTGCGCTCGTCGTTTTGTGTTTTTATAGCTTTATGATGCTTTCGGTCTGATGTTCTGTTAGTTATGAGTTAAAATGAGCTTGGAAAATGTGCATCTCTCTCTTGCATCATGTATCTGTCTGAGGAATTGTGAAAGTGGAAAAGTTTGTTTGGGAAACAATGAGAAAATGAGTGAACTAGAGGATAGAAAGACTGGAAAGCATGGGCTAGTGTCGGCCAATTTGTGTCGTTTTGTAGGGAAATTAAACATTTATAGACCCTCTAACACACTCTCTCCTCTCGCTCTCTATTTGTTTTTGTCAGTTTGTGTGTCCTGCTGTGTTGGAAGAATGGTGGGAGCAAAAATGAAAGACAGCGTAATAGTGATGCTTTGCCTAAACAACAGATCCTCCTGTATGACATGTCCTGCATTATGTTTCATATATTTTTCATATTTTATATAAATATTAAACTTCAAATTGTGTTGTATTGAGTGATTATAGTACACCAGTGAACATTTGAGAAAAAGATGACTGTGCACCTGCAAACTACATTACGGTTTAAGCGGCAACAACAAAAACTTTTCAATTCAGTTTTATTTATGTAGCGCTTTTCACCGTGTTGCATTGTTGAAAAGCAGCTTTACAGGAAGAAAGACAAAAATAAACAATAGTTAGTATTAGTATTAAAATAACAAGGGTCCATCTTTGCTCTTGATTGTTGACGGAGATTGTCTGGGCTGGAGCTGGGATGGTCCGTTAAATTCACAGGATCTCGCAGGAGGAAGGCACGTGAAGATCTGCCGGTGCTGGTGTAATTTGTAGTTTCCTCTGGATGGGTATCCCGATGCTCATTCAGTCCACAGGCTCTCACAGGAGGATGACACCAGGTGGTCCTACTTGAGTCGGCATAATCTGTGGTTGCCTCGGGATGGGTATCCCGAGGTAGGGGAGGAGGGCAGAGAGAGAACAATTAGCGTAGCTGCTGTTCATTTACTTATAAACAAAGATATAATACTGGTATGCATCATATGCTTTGCTGAAAAGATGTGTTTTTAATCTAGATTTAAATTGGGAGAGTGCGTCTGACCCTCGAATAGTATCAGGAAGGCTATTCCAGAGTTTAGGTGCTACGTTTGAGAAAGCTCCGCCCCCTTTGGTAGTTTTAGTTATTCTTGTCAGGGTTCCTGTCTAGTGTGTCTTTGTTTACTCCCTTGTGTTGATGTTTTGTTTCTTGAGCACATGGTTTGGTTGACAGCCTGCCATGTGCTTTCTTGTAATTGTGGTGTGACCCCGCCCCCTCATTACCCTGTTAATTTCCTCGTTATTGTTTCATTCTTCTCACCTGGGTTTGATCGTTGTCTTCTCTCTCTCCCCTCCTGTTTCTCATTTGAGTTCTGATTTCCTTCCCTTTATACCCTTCTGTTTCTCTTGTCCTGTGTCAGATCGTCATAAATGTTTTCACGGGTCACTATGCTGACTCCCAAGGTCCTGTTAGTTTTAGTCTGCCTGCCACTAGTCCTAGTTTTGTGCCTAGTTTATTGTTTGCTTTTAGATTTAGCTTCTTCCCCTAGTCTTGCCTCTAGGGCCCCTTGCCCTTTGCCTTTGCCCTTGTCCTCTGCTCTCTCCCTCTGCCCTGCAGTTTTTCGTTGGTGTCCTGGACCTCCCAGCCTTTTACACAGGCACCTCACTCCCCGCATTCAGTTCTCCCTCAGTTGGTCAAATTCTCCCCGTGTGGGCCCGGCTCTCTCCAGCTTGAGTTCCTGCGATCGCTTCGGCAGGTTGAGCCTCTCCCCATGGATCTGCGTACTGCTGGTGGTGCTTGGACCCTTTTGAGTTTGTGGACTAAGTTTCGTTTTATTTTGTGGACTTTAATAAATATCTTCCATTTACCTGCACTTGAGTCTCCGCCTCCTTGTGAAGTCATGACAATTCTTGGTACTATCAGAAGTCCGGAGTTTTGTGATCGTTAGAGAGCGTGATGGGTTGCAGCGTGATGTAAGCTCTGTTAGTAAGCAGGAGCTAAACCGTTTGATGCTTATACGGTACTTAATGGGTAGCCAGTGTAGGGAGGATAACATTGGTATTACGTGGTCAAATTTTCTAGACCTTGTAAGAACTCTTAACAGCTGATGTTGGTTCATGGGACAGACTTAAAGGTTTAACATTAATTAGCTTCCGGTAGACCTCCGCAAAGACTTAATAACTCTTGAGTAGTTCAATTAAAATTTAGTAAAAATTTGAATACAATTGAAATACAATAAAATATTAATATAAATTAACATTACTATAAATTAAATATAAAATAAATTGTTATATTATAAAAAACATAAGACCGGCGCATGTGACCGATGAAACCATCTATATTCCAAAGTTTAAAAAAAATGAAGTTAAACATTTAGATATCAACCTGTATGGTCATTTAGCCTGCTTATTGACTGGTTTTCAACATATGTGTATATTTTATGAGCACTGTTTTGTGTATGTATATGCAACCATGTTTTGACCAATTTATTACAGTTTTTATTACTATAGTTTAACAACTAATATCATGGTTTAAATTGTTGTTACTATAAACAGATTTCAAGTTTGCTTTAATTTAATTAAGAAAAAATGATAATTTTTAAAGTATAAGCACATATGTGTTAAAATGCACATTTCTGAAAATGTGCACACATGAATTGATAAGAGGAATTAAAATTTTAACTTTATATCAAGTTTTCGGTTCTCAACCTTTCGATTCCGATTGCAGAATTGGAATTGAATTTCGATTCCCAACCCTACACATGTCTGAATATTAAATGTTATGTGCTGTTGTGTAGAGCCATGCTTTATAATAGCTACACTAACACAATGCAGCAAAGCGAAGGCATTATTTAACACAACAACAATAAATTACTTTAAGAGTTAATACAGCTGTGAAAGATTGTACTATTTCATCAAGAGTTTAAATCTCAGCATCTTTTTCAAACAGATGCTGCGCATTGTTGTGGCATTATAGAAAACTGGTCGATTTTTTACTGTGGGTGACACAGTGACAACATCTGAAATGATGACCTTTCCAAGATGGCGGACACATGTCGAATGTGGCATCTACATGTACATACAGTATCTATGATATTACCTACTTACAGTATAAAATCGTGTTGTCTTGCTGGTTGGTCAATACCATATTACTTGCTAAATAAAAATGTTTTTGTAATTTTTTTAGTTTAAAAAATAGTAAAATAGTTTCTATAGTTAATGTCTAGCAGTGTTTTATTAAAGCAACAACACTCTCGAGAGAGATTTGATATATTGTGAATATTGTGTCTAACAAAAGCTACGTTTACATGGACCATTCTAATCTGATTAAACGTCCAATCCGAATGAAAATGTTCCATATAAACACGTCAATCAGATTAAAAATGGCCAAACCGATTTAAATTTTAGTCGGATTGTAAGGGGTGGTTTATGCCGTTTGCAATCCGCTTGATAGGACATGTATACACTTGATCAGATTGAAAACCGAAGTAGGAAGTTTTGCGCATGTGCAGAGACGACGCTGGCTCATACAGACGTAAGGGCGTATGACGCACGGAACGAGCAGCTGTTGCTTAAGAAACCAAAAGTCATAAATCTGTCAAAGCGCATTCAAAATGTCAACTGTTTTCCTGGAGTGAGTTTTTAAACACAATTTCTCAGTTTCTTTTTAGAACATGATACATTTGCAAATGTACAAACATACTGTAGGCTAAAATATCTAATCATAAAATTTCATTTATATTCGTAGTACCGAACATTTATTATATTTATAGTTTACTTACATGTGCTTTGAAAGGATTTACTGGTTTTATCGTGGTAAGTCGCTGTAACGACCTTGCTTCATTGATATGTAGACATTATTTTGCGTTTATAAACTGTACATTATTATGCTGGTGTCTGTGACATAAACACATCTGTGCTTTTAACATTGTTTGAGGAGCCGTTTTGTGAATATTATAATGATAGTCGCGTCCACCGCGCCCATCTCTGTTTACCGTTAATGCTGATATATGAATCCGCATATTATCACTTCTAAAGTTTGGTATTAGCTGTTATTAAACATTTATTTGAATTATTGTTTGCCTGCAGACACTCTGGTGGGTCTTGGTAGGTTTGTCATGGTAAAACCGTTTCAGATGTGCTCGTGCTTCATTGGCACGAGACATTACTCTGCCTTTATAAACTGTAAATTTGCCGTTTTCTTAATAAAATATACACAACATGTGCTTTAAAACACTGTTTTAGTGGGTATTTAGGTGAACACTTGTGCAGTGTGCGGATTTGAAGCTTGCCATGTAAACACGCACATCAATCAGATCACTTTATTTACCTTTCATGTAAACACTACATTCAGATTGCACAATCTGAATAAATTCAATCCGATGTGTCCATGTAAACGCAGCTAATGTCTTGTTTTCATTACCATATGTACAATAAGAAAACAGCCTTTCATACATTGAAAATACGCTTCAAAGTTAATGCTATACAAATATAACAATACATGTATATCGATGCTGTCCTTCTGTAACCTCGAATGCCCAAATTTAAAGTTTTTCAGGAAATGGTAAAACACTGTATACGTTTTAAATGATTAAATACTGTGTTGTCAAAGTTGACAAGCACATTTTGATATTTGATATTTTTATTGGTTAGATATTTGCAAAGCCCAGTGACAAACATAAAGGGTGACTCATAATGATTTATGGAAAAAAATAAAAATCACAAAATATGGAGATACAAGGTTTCAGAGGGACACCACGATATGTAAGTATGGTTATGATTATATTAAAGATATATACTGTAAGCAGTGTGTATAAAAAGGCTTTATGGAATATGCATTGTTTAGACAGGCTTCAGTTTGTTCCTGAAAAACAAGCATTGACGTCACTTTTAGGTGTTTTTTAGACATTCATTTTTATTCATTTTTGTTTTGGGTATCATATGAACAAGGTAAGGGAGTTTTCTTTAGATATGTAAATACATAGAGGTGTTAAAGTGGTGTGTATGTGTGTGTTTGTGATGTTAGATTGTTTTGCAGTGATGCTAAGAAGCTTTAAGTTTATGACGAGTGTAAGCACTAGTCTTACATGATGGTTTTTCTTTTCACATTTGCTACACTCTCTGCCATAGAATATGTTTTTTATGGCTCATGTTTGTCATTGATTTATTTGAGGTAGAGATTGAAAAGCAGATTGGCGGTGTCAAACAGCCATTGGTCAGCTTCAAGGTTATGGCGTGTGTTTTGACAGAGCTGGTAATAGATAGGGGGAATGTAACTGAGCACCAATCATATCCTCATTCTCCAGATGTGAAAACAACAATGATGGACGCATGTTTTGAATCTGTCAATCATAATCCAAGGCACCATCTGTTCATTGCATTACCTGCTTCTGTGTGCGTGTCTGTGTGTACAAAGAGAAAGACAAGCTGACAAGAAATAGTCTGACAAATACCCCGAAGGGCCCGCAGCCTCAAACAGAACGTGCCAATTTAACTTAAGGCAAAGTATCGATATTTTTAAGACATTCTCTAAAACTTGTGCTTTTGTGCTCCATTAAAAAAGGTTGGACAGTGCAGACAAGCACGAGGTTGAGTAAATGTTGGCCGAATATACATATCTGTGAGCACAATGCCCTTAAAGGTTCATTTGTGAGGTTTTGGTTTTCTTTCACGTGTCCCCGTGATATTGGTCACTTATACACTGTGTGTATGAACTTCAAGAAATCAGGAGGGGATTTTTCTAAAAAAAGACTAGAATTGAAAGTGGTGACAAAGCAGAAGCCATAAGCCATTATTCAAAGAGCCTCAGACATTTCTAATGAGGTTGTGCATGGACGTGTGTTGAGACGGTCATCTCTGAGAACAGAAGACTCATTAGCAGAAAAAAAGATGTTTGAGGGTCATTATTGTGGTAGAACCATTTTTTTTTTTTTTTTTGGATGTTCAGATATACAGTATGTTGAGATACGGCCGCGGAAAAAATGAAGAGACCGTTCCATATTTTCATTTAATCATCATTTCTAGATGTATTGTGGTCATTTCAGTCCAGTGTCTGTTGAATTTTAACAAAATTAAACCTCAGGAGTGACAAAACATCATCCAAAAAAAGACTGACAGCATGACAAGACACATGAAAACTGTGATAAAGATCCAGGTTATCAGATGAAAACACTTTGGAACTTTTCCTAAATACACGTAGAAATGTGACTGGTGTGTTGCTTGTTTTCTTTGCAGTATTTGAGGTCTGAAAAATACAGAGCATCTTTTCTGTTATTTTCACCTGTTGCTCCAGTTTTCATTTTATGCAAATAAATGCAAATTGAAACAATATTTTTATTTGAAATTTGGGAAAAATATTGTTCACAGAATGAAACAAAAATTATAATTTTACCTAAACACATTTAAAGAGCAAATGTTTATGTGTTTGCATATAAAGTACAGTGCAAAGTAATTTGCACACAATGTGTGTGTTTTAGGAAAGACATGCCTAAAATCACTTAATAGAAAATTGGGGTAAATTTGTGTTTTTTATATTGGGTAGAATTGATATAGGAAAAAATATAAATGTAAGTGGAACTAGAGGTCACAAGTAATCCTGCTGCTGTTGACTTTTGGCTGTTGAGTGAAATTTTGGCTTCTGTTGTGTTTTGTTTGGCCTGTGGAAGCTTAACATCTGTGAGCTCTTCTCAATTGAATTGCATCTCTTTGTGTTTTCTCTGTGCGATTAATAGTTGGGCACAGTGTGCAATGGATGTTTTTCATTTCATTTCATTTCAAATTGTCAGATAATTTGTAATAAACTTTCTTCAAATATCCAATGCTTTATTGGGGATCTTTTATACAACTCTCAGTAATGTTTCTTTTTCGTTGAATCTTTTGGGTTTAAGCATCAAGATACAACATAATCTTAGTGGTATATTGCATGCAGGCCAAGCGTTATAATGCAACTCTTAAATTATAAATATTTGTGACCCTCTTTTCATTGACCTTTTAAAACACAGACTTAATGTTAATGTGTACAGCACATGCATGACTTTCATACTGAGAATATTCATCATATTTTATACACTGAAAAAAATGATACTTTAAACTAACATAATTAAATTATGGACAGTGGTTCCACACAACAGAAATATGTTATCTCTACTCAAATACTTAATGTATGATGAACTAAACCGAACTGCGTAAACTTAAACAACCATGTCCAAATAACATTTTATTGCAACTTTTACTCTCCCTAGTCAGCCCCGTAGAAAGCATGATGGGAAGTGGAAATCCTGTTCCCAGTTTCTATAACGCTACTTTAACACAACTAAATTCATTTATGTTGTGCTAACTTGATTTATTTAAGTAAATTGAACAAGCATCAAATATTATTTTGATCTACTTGATTGAAACAAGTTAATTTAAAATGTAAACATTTACTTAAGCCAAAGCATTGCTGATTTTAGTCCGTTTAACACAATGCAATTGTGTTTGAACATAAAACCTAATACAATGCATGTTAAAACAAAATGAATTGTTTAAATAAGGTGAACAGTACCGTAAAATCATTTTTTTGTACATTGTATGAAACAACAAAGTAGTAAATAATTGGTCAGTAACCTTGAAGGTCAAAGTGGCGCATGATGATAGTTTGTCGGTTTTAAACGGAAACACAGTCTTTGATCGCTACGTACATAGGTTAAATAGGTTAAAACGTATGTTCTGTGAGCGTATACTATAAACATTCTGTTCTCGGTCAGAATTCTGGGCCGAATCTAATTATATCATCCATAATACATATGGAGGTTGCTGTCAAATATTTGCATATGGTGTGAAAGGGTCTTAAAACTCTGATACCTGATATATTATAACGTCGACTGAACTTTATGCCTCATCAATTCGTATTACATTGAGATGATACACGCAGGAATCCACGTACGATATCGTCATTATAATTCTTCACTTTATGGCTCTAATTAGAAGCATGAGCGCATTATTATCCGCTTTCTAGCATTTGACAGTCTACAAGTGCTGGTTGCTTTGCTGGTTTTAATATTCAGCGGTACACATTATCATTTTATTCTTCGCTGCTAGTTTGTTCCAGTCTGGTGTCTTAATTGTAGAAATTTATGTCTCTGATGCAAAATAGTGAAGAATGTTTCTGCATCTTTCAGACCGGCATACGATTTGCTTTCATAACTGTACGCAGTGCAAGACGTAACTCAGGTTTATTTTCTCTCAGGAATTGCAACGCACTTGCCGATGAGTTTGTCTCTTTGACGTCCTCAGTTTCTCAAGCGAGATGGGGTCAGAAGCCGGTGAGGAGTGTATTTTCATTTTTGGAGGCCCTGCAGTCTTTGTGATGATGTTATGAGCTTTGCTGCTTTCATGTGCTTATGAAGGCCCTGTTATTTTGCCATTCTTTGATGTGAACTGAAACAATGTTCTTCTTCATCAGGGGATGAGTCATGCCGCTCTGCACCTGTATAAAGTGTAGCGTTAAACTCAATTTTTATTCATTTTCTCACAGTCGCATCTTTGTTTCGCTATCACGATGAAATAATTGTCTTTCTCCGGGTGTGTGTGTGCGGCTTAGGCGTTGTGGATGTGCGTTTTAAAGTTATTCTGCACGCTTACTGCACCATTAAAAAGTTACAATCATCTTTTTTCAGTCAAAATTGACCGTAGGAATTCTTTTGATGTTATGTTTTATATGTATATTGAACGCATCTTTTTAAAGTCCTGTAAGAAGTTTTACTGTGAATAAAAATGTAGGGATAATTTGGTCATTTCCACACCATCCTGACATTTCCAAAATATGTGAAACATAATTATGCAGTTCTTTCTTCATTTATTTAAAAGAGTGGTTCACCCCCAAAATGAAAATTCTCTCAATTTTTAATCTTGCATAATTTATGAGACACCATTTTAAAATGCACTGTCAGAAAAAAGTTTCAAAAAGTTTCACAAAACTTTCATTTTTAAGCTACAATACAATAGCCGTCACTGGGGTGGTACCCTTAGGTGTTCATTTTTGCATTTAACTTGACCTTTAAAGGTACACAAGGATACAATTGGGTACCCTAAAAAAGAAAATGTTTTATGTTTTGTACCTGTACTACCCCAGTGACGATAGAACGGACAGTTAAATGTTATTTGTTTGTGTTTTTCTGAAGAGAAGAATCAAGGATGGCGTGAGGGTATCAGATTTTGGGTGAACTGTTCCTTTAAAGTCTGCTATTAAACTCCAAAATAGAGCTTATTAAGCATTATAGCCCTCTTCAGATGATGTAAACAACACTGGTCCTGAAGAACTTCCTATCTCAGTTATAGTAAACAAACGTTTAAACAAAATATTACCAACTTAATATTTATAACCAATTTCAATAGTTAAATATGTTTAAAAAATACTAATCATAAATAAATAAAACTGAAACCTATAAGCTAAAATCTACAAATGCTTTTGTTATGCAGCATTAACATTTTGAAACTCTTCGGTTTTCCACAGTCATCAGGATTGAAACAACACGAGGCTGAGTGATTGACAGATCATTTTTTGGTGAGGTATACCTTTAAAAGCCATTTCAAGGATGTTGAACTCTAGAACAGGGTCAGATTTGGTCAGGACAGAATAGAAGGGTTACATGTACGAACTGTTCCCTTGGCAACCTGGGATTAACCTCATTAACCTTGCTCTCTAGCTCGAGTAGGTCACCGCTTCTGTGCTACCAACCCACATCTCTATTAACTCTACCACCGCCACCCCTGAACCACTGGCACTGAGATCAATGCCTTTTAAATGAACGCCTTAAAAATGCACTTGAGACAATGTGAGGTTTGTTCGTTCAGTTTCATCCCTTAGGGCGGCGTGACTGGTTTCTCATGGCCCGAAGGCAACCGGCTCACCAGAGCCTCCATTACTTATGTGGTGACAGAATGAAAGAACAAGTTCATCCCTGGAAACTTTGAGCAGTGAATAAAGATGTCAATCGGAGCGGCGCGCTCTCTGGGTCAAAGTTTCGTACCGTGGAGATATGATTTTGCCATCTGTTGTTTACTCGCCCGGTAGCTAGTTTAAAGCCCGACACTTTCAAAGCTGCGTGGGTTTGGATTCTTTTTCCATGAGTGTGAAGAACTCTGGCTTGGCGTCTCACGTTTGAAGATCAAAACTTCAAGGTGATGGGGTCAATATTATTAAGATCTCAATTTATTTACGCAAATTCAGATTATTTTATCTCTACAATCTACATTCTTTTTACACCGCCATATCTTCATGTGTTTTAACAGTTAGACTCTCATTTGTTTCTCTTTTTATTTCTCTTTAGCAATTTTAGAGAAACACGTGAGCCTAAGTAGAAACCGAAATGAAACACAAGAGAGAAGTGGATTTGATGAGATTTCAAGTCTGGAGAAGCTGCATTGTTTTGAGGTCTCATCCTTTAACACATCGCGTCTTTGATTTGCATTAAAGCTCAACTGATTGATCTCCTCCCAGCTCTGTTTTACAGTACACACACGGCTCTTGCCAAACCTCTCTAATCCTTCTTTCAGCAGCAGTGCAGATAGAATTCCAGCAGTCTATTCAGCTTCAATTCAGTTTTCAATTTCAAGTTGATATTACTGGCCAAGAAGCGGCATAAGCTGCCAAAACAATTAACTAAAAACAAGCTGCTTTGCAGACAACCTAAACAGTCTGTATAATGTTTTTTTATACATTACATTTATATTGTTCATTTTATATAACATAATTGTTTCTTATGGTCTTAAAAATATTAAAGGATATGCTTAAACGCTTCAAACTATTTTGGTAGAGAAAAAAATCTAAAAATGAATTTGAAATGCATGACTTTAAATAATGGAAAAAAGACAGCCAATACGTGCTCTGAATAGATTTCAGCTCTGTAAAAAGCATCTCAGGGTGAGACTTCAAAAGCTGCTTGATAAAATAACTAGAAATTGTTTTTGCAAATTCTAGACAAAGAGTCACTACACTAAACATGCTAGAATATATATAAAATGTTATATTTTTAATGTTCTTTACTCACAACATAATTCCCACAATGAAATAACTGTTCCAAAATAATTTAATAAAATGTATATTCAGGCATATGTACATACACAGTTGCATTATTGCATATATACAGATTAATAGTGTGTGTATGTTTAGTCTCTCTGGAAAGCAGCTTTTTTTCCCCTCATCTCTCTAGAATCCTAAAAAACATTTGAGTGCTTGTGTGTAAAAGGATAAAAATGATCTCTGCCAGATCAGATGAAGGTAGAATCGTTTCTTTATTGATGTTAAAACGGTGTTAAATCAATGCTGTTGACCCTGAACGCCATGAGAGCTTAGTGAAAGTCTCAAAGAGTTTAGGTAAATATCAGACGACAAAAGTCACCATTCCTCATGGTGCATGATGGAGCCTCTTTTAGTCCGACTCTATACAGAAGGATAAAGTTATACTAAAACGAGTAAAGCGAGATACTAAGAAGGACCGATAAACACCTGACTGATTCGTGCAAAAACATGAGCTCCAAATGTAAGCAAATTTGGTTTCAGTGTTATGTAAGGGGAGGTAGTCCCCAATTGACCAGTAACTTTATTAGATTCTGCAATATTGCCATAAATAATACCATTATAGGCTGGACTTGGTCAATCTCACAGACATCACAACAATAAATCAAATATATATTGACTTAAAAGATCTCTGGAAAGTGGTTAGAAAGTTTAAATTGTTGAAAAGTTTTCCATTCAAAAAGTCCTCACAGGTCTCTGCTGTCCACGGGCTCTCTTTATTTCCAAACCTCAGTATAAACCTTACTGTAGAAAGTTCATTATGAACATTTATGTCAAAATGAGAGTTAACATTTTTATTGTAATTTTATTATTAGCTTTTATTTTTTAATGTGTATTTTTTTCAAGTTTTTTATTAAAGTTATTTTTTAAGCCATTTTGTTCTGTGCTTTAGCCATTTGATTATTTATTTTTAATATTGCTATAAAAGTTAAATTAATTTCATTTCATGTCTAGTTTTAGTTTTTAAATAAATTTAAATAAACATTTTTAAGAATAATATTTAGACATTTATTTTATTTTGAGACTAAAATTGTTCGTAGTTTTAGTAAACTCATAATAACCCTGTCTACCGTATTTCCATACTGTATGTATTTCACATTACATGTGATGGTCATGTTCTTGGCCACTATAAACTGCGTGCACCAGACTTTATGCCAGTGGTAAAAAATCTGTGCACACAAAAGTCTGATATTGAACTGATACCTGGTACTGATACTATTTTCAACATAACCTCATGGCAATTTTGTAAGGTGAGTAATTTGTATGCATTTGTGTTTTTAAATTCAATCTGTTTTCACACTAATGATGGATAGATTCGTTGCTGTTTTCTAATAGTTATACTTTTTATACAATTCACTTTGAACAACCCTATAAAAATTACCTAATCTCAGTTTCATGGGTTACTTTAACAACATAAAAACAAATTACTTTAAATGACAAGGGAAATCATATTCAGTCAAGATATAATGTTGATATTATTGTGGTTGTACCGAAGATTTTGAGATGATATTACTGACACCATAATAAAATATTGGTCTGTTTTTACTTCTAAAGATTGCTGCATTAACTCCTTAGAAAGAAATAAACAGTTTCTGTCGATTGACAATTAACAGCATTTGTGAGATTAAAGTAAATTATCACTTCGGGTTATAAAATCTGAGTTATGACTTTGATTTGTGGGCGTTAAAAGCAGCCTGAAGCATCTAGAATGTAAAATAGCATCAATAATGTAGAATATGTAAAAAGTAATTCAGCCGATTTACATATGAATATTACCATCTGAAGGAATCTGTGCACTACTTAGAAAAATATATTTTTTACTTCTAATGTTGCTCTACTTGAAATTGGTCTGGCTGCTCTTTTCTAAACTGAATGCACCTGAGCAGTTTGGACAAAACCAACAGATGCCTTTACCAATTCAATATCTAATGGTTATGCTTTGTGTTTTCAGTGAATGATGAAGTTCATGGCTCAGTGGAGTTTGATGGAAGTCTGAAGTCCTTCGATGGGAAGGTGAAGTCCAATCCCTTCATTTGAGATTTCTTAAGAAAAGGTAATGTTACCTAGATATGACGAGGAAAACTGATTTATACACTCTTTCATCCCCTATTTCAAACATTTGCTTTGTTTATCACTTTTGTACTGTCAATTTATCTAGTCTTTTTTAGAAGGCACTTGGAAATTGTAAAATGTCTCTGCTATGAATACATTCCCTATTTAATAGGTTTAGAGTTATGATATATATCATATTTTATAATACAACATTTGTATAAGTCTGTAAACTTGGCCTACAGGCATCAGTTTTAGTCAGCCTCATTGGTGCGAGGTGAAAGCTGTTCCAAACAGCAGGTGCAAAATTATGTTGCCTTTTAAGGCGCCTTGGTTTTGGCAAAAATAGCTAAATGGATTGAGATCGATTGTACATTTCAGTTCTAGTTAGTGGACAACTTAATTTCTGAGGTGGAGAAACGTTTTACACTTTGATAAAAGATTAAACAAACTTTTTTATAATGACATGTGTTGATGAAGTAGCCCCAGTGACATTTATTAAGAAAGTAAAAACATTGCCTTCAAAGGTATGAAACACATTTTAGATGTTTTTGAGAACATTGAATCAGTGTCACTACTGTGCATGAAAACAACATCACCGTTCCGTAATAGGGAGGCTCAGAGATGACGTATTTTTGTATACAAAACCCGTAAGTGAGTTATCATTTTAGGACTTCCGGTTCCATCGCTACAAAGTCTATGGGTTTTTTGAATGGGTTTTTGGTAAATCGCCCGAAATAAGGTCTGTGGTAAACCAAAACTCAAAATATTTTCACCTTTCATTCCATGACCTAAAACACACCAATTATAAACAGCTTGTGATTTTTTTAAAGCCTTATTGCGTCTTAGAAACGACGGTTGCTAACAAGTTGCTAAAAGCGACTACTTCCTTTGGCAAGGACGTTAGACGTCATCGCGCATGTAAAGCTCACAAATAATGAAACATGGGCACAAATCTCTTAACGTAGATGCGGATTCATTCACTGAGTAATTACTTAACAGGGCACACATTTTTAATCAAGTTTGAAAGAGTTGTAGGAGGCTTGGTGATGGTGATGTTGATATCTAGCGACCATATTGTCTGTTTAGCATCGTGTTAGCTTTTTACTTCTGCCCATTGTATTTCGGCTTCAAAAGTAACAAATGTGGTGTTAATTTGTAAAGATTATCTTGATAGACAAAACGTGTAAACATAATAAACCTTTGTTAATCACAGAGCTTATTTTTTGCGATCTTCCAAAAGTCTATGGGAAAAATGCATAGGCTCTCGGTCGAGGGAACGTACTCGATTTTTCACAAGTTGGCCTCATCCAATGAGAAGGTGCCTCTTTATGAATACCATTTATTGATATTTGTTGAAGTTGAAGGGGTTTCTATAGTGCACAAGAACATGCAGTGTTGAGCGCTTGTGTGCGTGTTAATCAGAGGCTTATGAAGTTTGACAAGTTTTCATCTTTTCTGTTTTGAAAAGCCTTGACTGAAACCAATCCAATGGCCATCAAAGTCATGCAAATTCACACGGCGACAGACAACCCAAAATTCATCAGCAGCCTGTCAACCAATCGCTCGTGTCATTTTCAAAGAGCGAAGACATTTGTTCTGTTTGTTTGCTAACCCCCCTTCAATATTCATGCAAATGGAAGCCATTACTCTCAATCCAACAATAATCGCAAATGAAGTAATTAAATGCTCAATTTTTAGTATGTCATTTACATGGATAGCATGTGGCGTCGATTCATTACGATCAATCAGTGGCGCGGAGATTAATGTCAGCGACACAAGACAGAGAACTGGCAGATTATCACAAATTTAAATTTTTAGTTTTTCTTTTCATTTAAAAATATTATTTTTAAAGACGCACTTGCAAGTCAGTCTTTGAGTGGTGGATATGCACTTTTTGGTCACTGTATTTTTAATATTTGCAATAGTTTGTATTAATTTTTAATATTTGTAATGACTTAATATTAATTACTTACTTTTTTAAATAATTACTTTTATATAAAGCATTTGTTCATAACAGTGTCCATCGATGTGGTGCAAATCAAATATGCTTCTAGTATTTATTTTTATTTTGTAAAAGTTTAGTGCCATTAAATATTTTTATATTGAGGATTTTTATTTTTGCTATTTCGAGAGAAATGTGATCAGAAAACACACCAACCAGAGGTAATAAACAGTAAAGGCCTGAAAATGTTGGCTCACGAATGGAAAAGAAATTCACGTCATCCTGTCAGTCCTATTCGATTGAATAGAGTAATCCTCGGATCACACAGATTATTTCAGAGATTTGAAAGTGGGATGCTCATCCACTATTAAAACAGTTATCTTGTCAGATACTTTATTTATTCTGGCCATCATGTCAGATTACTGAACGTTGACAACTGTGGATTCAGCGTTAAATCTCTTTTACAGTCGGCTGCAGAAAGCCTGTGTCCCCAACATTAGAACACTTGCTGGGATTAAATGTTAAAATTGTAAATATTGAGGAGAGCACAGTGGCCTCCCGTAAACCTGATTTTTCTTCCCCTTCTTCATGTTTTTAAGATGAAATCACTTGGGAAAGAGTTTGAAGGATGTCATTTATTTGCCTTATTTAAATGTAAATTTTTTAGTAAAGAAGGGGTTGAATGTATTTGTGAGCACATTACAGTGTTTGTGCATGTAGGACAGGTTTCAGTTCTTAAAAATGCTTCTTTCTTGCCAACATTTTCGAGCTGAATTGTGGTAGAAGTTATTATAGTTGACATACATTGTAGTCTTTATATCAGTGTATTTGTCTATGGGTTTTTAAATCACTAATACATACTGTAGATGGTTTTCTAAAAAAACAGAAAGTTAGTCTAAAGAAGTTACATAAAGGTTATCCTGTTTAGATTGCATTAGATTGTAAACGCTTTCTTGGTTCATAGTAGAAATGTTTGGTAAATAATGTAATTGTGTCAAAGAACAGTGAAAGTATGAAGTGAAGGCTAATGTTTTCTTTCTGGTGCTCTTGGAAAAACAACTGGCCATCAGGATAATGGATACGTTGATTAAAAATGGCTCCAGGTTTAAGCAGAATTATGCCTCTGAGCTACACGTCAATATCCTCCAGCATCTGCTGGGTTTGTTTGTTCATTTGGCCCACGAAATAAATTGAGCGTACTGTACCTGGAGCCTTTTAAATGAACAAAAACACCAACGTTTGGAGGCTCTTTTACATTTATATCTGTCTGTAAATGTCATCTTGTCACCCAATTCTTCATCACATTATAAGGCTGCACAAGACATGAGCAATGACTTTTCCAGCTCTCCTTATTTTGGCTAAAAATCACGCATACACGTTTAGTTAATTATCTAAATAAGAACAAGCCATAGATTATTTTCACGCATATCTAATTAAGCACTTAAAGAAAAATATATAGACAGACATGATTAAATCTGAGAGCAGGTGCCGCATGTTTGGGCTCTGGGTTCCAAGCATCATTTGGAAGATGAAAGCAAAACACTTTTGCATCACTGATGAGCAATTACAGTTGCGAATGTGCATTGGTGTATACGGTCAGGTTTAATGACTCTCACAGCCGGAGAGTTTCTGCTGTTGTAATATTGTTTAGACAAAGTTTGATCCTGTTAGAAAGTTTATTACTGCATTTTGTTCTCAATAAGCATTACAGATTTGTTTATGAAGAAGTATAAGAAAGTTTTAGGGATTTGAAGAGGGCAATGTCATTAAAACATACGTTCAGTGCCGTGCGTGCCACGAAATCTCACAACGCCACTAATGGCACTGCTGTTTCCAACTTTTCTAAACATCTGTTGCTAAGCGGAGGTGCTACAAAACTGTTTTTGAAACTTTATGCATATAAGGTTTTCATTGTTGGTACACTGAGGAGGACAGGGGGGAAACGAAAAGTGACAAAAATCTAATAGACTAATCGTTTCACAAGCATCCCTGTTGCATTCTGTCACCCTGTCACGCTAGCCAACCAAGCGCAAAACGTTCCCGGATTATTACCTTCGCTGGTTAACAAAGCAGTTTATTTCCGCCTTCACGTCGCTGTCATTCCATGCAACATGACTGCAGTTTCCACAGCAGCTATTATAGCTTGTCTGCAATTACCGCATGGAGCATTAGCCGCTAGCGTAATTGCCATCATGTTCTTCACATCTAAACCTAAAGCAGTCAGTCAGCCGAGTGTTTGCAGCGCAGATCTACAGACCTCATTGACAGGTGGATGTCAAAGATGCTCAAATTAAGTTGCTCGGCTTTTGAGCTTGCTTGAGAATCTCCGAGATCGCACCACGATCATTAGCATCGGATGAAAGTGGTTGAAATGGATCACGTTGAGAGAAAACAGTGCACGCTTGAAAACACTTGGCGCGCTGGAAATGTGAATGTTAGCGCTGCCAGGAAATGAGTTTGGAATGAAAAATTAAAGACCTTTGCCAAAACTGATGGTGTAGAAATGTACCATGAAGTGCATAAGGAGTGATTTATTATTGAATTCTTATCTACTCGAGCCTTCATGCTGAGGGAAACCCTGTCACTGGAGAGGAAATCTGGACAGTTTAGGATATTTCTCACAGAAGTGGCAGCTTGATATTTTCACAGAGCGTTAATAGGATCCCGAGAGCGTCCGGATAACACGGGATGTAGGTAACGCTGCTCGAATTTATCTCGCAGTATTTATGGTCTCGTTTAGTTGTCGTGGACATGAATTTACAGTAAATGTAGATAAAATAGAAACTTGTGTTTCTCAACAACTGAGCTCAGATTGGTCACGTCTGCAATCAAAAGTCAATATTATTGAAGATCTCAGTGAGAGCTCAGACGTCTCTCATCAAACTTACCCAAATCCAATATTTACTTCTACAATCTACATTCATTTCACACTTCCATACTCTTTATGTGTTTTAACAATCACAATTTTAAAACACAATTCACATTTTGTTTCTGAATAAATGTAACAAATTGGGTTCATATTGCCGCTTTGTACTTTCAGACCATTTTCTCCAAAGTACACGATAAACAACAACAATCAATAAAATACAAATTCAAAGCTTTTATCGTGAAAAAATATCAATTACAAGAAAAAGTATTTTATCATGAAAAATATCAATTATAAGAAAAACAATTTTGCCAGAGAAGGAGGAAAAATGTTTTGCTGTCTGCAACACAGCCTACAATTCACATATACTGTAGATTTAAACCTGTTCTTCTTTTCAATAGAGAGTCAGTGGGAGTGGAATGAGCTAACTACTTAATTATTAGGTAAATACTTTAATTAATTCTTAATTATAATGATAAAGACACGAGAGCACTGTGATGGTCCCCTTGAAAGCTCATTGAGAAACTCAACCACTAGAATTTGTATGCTGTCCATAGAATGATGAGGAGATGCGTATAATGGTTTTTCTTTTCTTTGCTGTCGGTTTAGTAATGATCTGTGAAATGCTACAGAAACAGGGCAGACAAAAGGTGAAGGTGCATGAAGAAAAGGTCAGTTATGAAGAAGAGAAGTTAAAGAAACTCAACGTGGACCCTCGGCGAGCAGGAAGCTGGAGTGAAAGAGGTCGGACATTTGAAGTTAGTTGTATCATTTTTCTGATAAAAAAATCTGCACATGGGCAGTTCAGGGTCATTTTCGGTCCATACCACATAAATACATGTTTCACATTACTAGAGGACCTAAATTTGATCAATTCTGCTGAGAAAATAAATGTCATGTTTATTAGATACGCATATGTCTATCTTTGAATGTAATCGTGTCGTAATGATGGCTTTGACTTACATCATCTGGCTCGCTGTGATTTTTAATTAATTACATTTCCCTGCAATCGGTGATTAATGTTGGAGATTTTTGTTGACAAATGGATTGCGCCCCCATTGAAAAATCTGTGGAAATATATGAAGGAATTGTGCAGTACGTTGAACCTCTCGAGCACACAACAACAGGCGTAATTAATTCAGACATGCCTTAATAACGTCTCAGGAACCGGTGAGAGGGATTGGATGGATTCAACTGTCCAATGACATTAATCATAGCTTAGGAGAAAGATAGGAAGATATCTATTGAAACATAAACAGCCTAAATGTCCTGAAGGCTAGAGCCTTTGAAATGGAAGAAGAAAGATGAGGAGAAAGGCAGTGAGAGAACGGTGTAGGAGGTCCACAGAGCTTCATCATTTCAATATTACATCTCCATGCCATTAATATCTTCACTGAGATAAATGATAGTGAAAATATAGATTTACTACTGAGCTCACCCCCTGGGAAAACTCCCGGCAGACGTGCGATATGGCCCGGAGAAGCCATTTAGTGGATAATGACTTACAGTGTTTTCAGATGTCACATTAATATTTTTTTACATCATCAGTTTTTTTGGAAAAGAAGAAAACAAAGAAAAATAAAATTATTTAAAATTATGAATATGTTTGGGGCTGAACTTTGAACACATTTATGGTGTAAATAAGACCAGAAGCAGCGAATGACAGCTCAGCTTGATTCTTCAAAAGTTTTGTTTGATCAGGAAGGATACAGTAAAATCTTCATCACTGGTGCTTAAACATATGGTTAGAGATTTGCACATCACTCAACACTACATATTAAACTTGTGTTGTACTGCAGTGGTTTTGCAGCAAGCGAGTGATGATACTTAAATTGTGTTACTTAGTTTTAGAGTTCAACTTGTGGAGACTTCCCTTACAAAATGAGTATCCTTTAGTTGTATTTTATTAAGTTTACTTTATCAAAGTTGTAGTAGAAGTGCTTGTATGTTATAATAATTGAGACTAAATTGGCAAATTTTTTAGTTTATAAAGAGGTAGCCTACTTTACTTTAACAGTGTAACAGTTGTTATAATTTAGTTTTTATTTTTATTTATTTTTATTATTAATTAATATTTATTTATAGCTTTTATTTTTTATGTTAATTTTAGTTAAATTGTTAGTGATTTTTTTATACTGTATATGCTTTCGTCATTTTATTATTTATTTGTTTATGTTTTATGTTGCCATATAATTATTATATATTTTAAATTTTAGTTTTAGGTAACTAAAATAACCTTGAACAGTTTGAAAGCACTACTACTTTAAGACTGTGTTTTTTCTGAGATGTACATAAGAAGTAGACAAAAAACTTTTCAAAGGAAGTATACCATACCTGAATAAACTTTTTCTTCAGGACTTTTTATGAATAATAATAAAATATTAATGTTTTAATTATTTTTCTCCGAAATTATAATTATATTTCGCCAGTCAGATTGATTATGTTTTGTCTTTTAAAGTCCCAGTGAAATAAAAATTACAATGCCGATTTTTTCATGAAATATTGCAGCGTTTATTGTAAATAGTTTATCAATGTGGGTCATTCTCTTTTTAAAATCTGTGTGTCCTCATAATCTTTAGTTAAAGTCTGAAAATGCACTTCCGCTCTGAAATGACTATTCATCTTAAATGACGTGTATTAGATGGCTTGGGCGGAGCATCTGTTAACCCCTCCCCTTCAACTGTCAGTCTGCTGCCAGTTCCATTTCAAAATGCAATGGCTGTTTTTATATATCCAATCAAATCGCAGAGAAAGATGAAAGCCACGCCTGCTATTTTTCTCATTAGAAATTCCTTTTCACTCGGAAATGCGTCAAAATTCAGAAGTTAAAACCATCGCAACTTCCTGTTCACGTGGACTTTAATTGTCAGGTATGCTTTCGACTGTTTATGATTGGTCTGCTGGTGTTTGTGTCCTGTGACACATGCTCACTCATATTTATGCTGCACAATGCTCTCAATGAGGATGACTAACAATGATATGGTGTCAAGTCAAGGTTACACGTGAGCCGGTCTGGACAAGCTCATATATTAGCTCTGGTCACCTGGGATCTGCTGTTGCCAACGATCTCCTCACACTAAATATATGCAGAAACCTTATGAGGCCGAGTCAGTCACATGCTCTGAACCGCTAGATCTGCAATTACAAGTCTGGGGCTGAATCCATATCTCACTGTCTTACCTTTCCAATCTGCATACAGTTCTATTTAAATGGACAGCTGCCCCAAAAATGAAAATTCTGTCGTCGTACACTTACCTGCATGTCCTTTTTGACATCATTGAAACCAAAGAGATGCTCTGTACTGTTATTTCTGTATTACTTGGGTGTTTCTTGGAAGGAAGAGAGTCATATGGGTTTTTAGCTCCATGAGGGTGAGTAAATTGCTTTTAACAGATCCAGCATATGGCAGAAGTTCATCTACCACACAGCTCTGCTCCAGACAGACTGCATAGAGAGTTATTTTGGAGGCTTTATGCTAATATTATTTTATTGAAGAGCACAACAGTGTAGGGTTTAATATTTACTATAAAAAGATGTTGCAGAATCAGTGTAATGTGAACTGTGTCTTATTATTGCCTTTAAGGTTTGCTTTCTTCTGACAGTTTCTGTTATATTTGCTTTGAAAACACGTCCAATTGTGTTTTCTTTATTAATATACATAATTTTGATTAATAATAGTATATAGTGTGCCATTTATCACCAAAACACTGGTGTCATGAATTAAGACATCAATTTTAACCCGAGCATATGCTATATAAGAGGGAATCGTATGGAAGCTAACATCCTGTAAGTGTCAGAACTGAAAACGCCCTTGTTACTGAAATTAACAGAAGAATATCAACGACTACTTCTCTAGCCCCACGCATGACAGAACTGAAGTAACACAAGTTGCGCGGAACCAGATAAACCAAACAAACAATAAACATTAAAGATCGCAAAATATTGTGCAATGCCTGGTTGTGGAAGATCACAGTCGCTGCATAACCTTCCTTCGGATTCCGACATTAGTAATGCGTGGTTGAAGTTTATTTTTAAAGACGTTCCAGCTCACGTGGGTAAAACATTGAGCGTTTGTTCGCTTAATTTCACCATGGATTCCTTTGTGAACAAGGCACAGGTCGACGCTGGATTTGCGGAGAGACTAAAATTAAAAAGCAATGCTGTGCCATCAGTATTGGATCCGACAGGAATGGCGCAGCAATCTTACGTGAGTAAAACATATTTGTACTATGCGTCACTATTGCTTTGTTAGAGATCGCTTGACATGTTCTGATAATGTGTAACCTAACGTTACGTGTTCACAGAAGGCTCAAACTAAGTTTACTATGCAAACTGCTATCCATTCATAGCAGTGGGCGTTTATTTCCAAGTCTTCAATGCGGTACGCCCATTAAAACTGAGCGTTTGTCGAGCCGGCCTCAAAACCCGGCTAGAAAATAGCCTATTTCTTATTGATTTTGATGTTTTTGAATGTAAAAACCACGCAAACGTCATAAGTAGACCTCATACAACAGTATAAAACAATAAAAAAGGCAAGTTCTTGACACCTTTAATATAAAAAACACGGTTATCAATTTTCAGTTTGGGAAGAAAAGCCTAGAGAATAGAAAATCAGAGCATCATGTTAGTAAGCGTGAGTTATTCATACAGTGATAAGATGTGACAGACAAGTGGCAATGAAAGTTAAAGTGTTTCTACTATCCAGTGGTTATCACGTTCACATTCAATGCAGATACAAAAAAAAGAAAATGTCAAATGTCAATGAAGCTGAGGCTTGTTCAGTCTCTGTTCTAAGTCACTTTCTGAGCATGCCAGTCATGTCAATGATGACGATTCGGTGGGGCAGACAAGATCACGCAGGTCAAGGTACCAAACAGAGAAGCTTTACTGTTCAGACACAATGATGAATGTTGGAGTATGTATATAACAAATGCACAGAAAACTGTCTCACATATGAACATGAGAAGCATGAATCATTTAAAATGAACAGCATTAAGGGAATAGCTTTGAAATGGTTTAAATCTTATTTATCCAACGTTTTCAATTTGTAGCAATAAACAATGAGGTGTCACGCAAATCGCAAGTCCAGTACGGTGTACCACAGGGCTCAGTCTTAGGGCCTCTGATCTTTGCATTATACGTGCTACCTCTAGCTACCTCTTTTCACTGCTCATGATACTCAACTTTACATTTCCTCGAAGCCTCATGAAACACAGCAGTCCCATTGAATAATGGAATGCATAGGCGATATAAAAAACTGGATGAGTAAGAACTTTTTATTTCTGAACTCGGAAAAAACAGAAGTGTTACTTATTGGACCGAAAACCACCATAAGTAACAACCAAGAATACTGCTTAACTATTGACGGATGTTCCATAAAACCCTCGTCGTCAGCTAAGAATCTTGGTGTTCTATTCGATAGTAATCTGTCATTTGAGAGCCATGTCGCCAACACCTGTAAAATTGCGTTTTTCTATCTTAAGCATATATCTAAACCACGTCATATGCTGTCACTGTCAGATGCAGAGAAGTTAATTCATGCATTCATGACATCAGACTAGACTACTGTAATGTACTGTTAGGTGGTTGCCCTGCAGGCTTATTACAAAAACTCCAATTGGTCCAAAACACGGCAGCTCGAGTTCTTACACGTACAAAAAAGTATGAACATATTAGCCCGGTTCTGTCAACCTTGCACTGGTTACCTATAAAGCATCGCATTAACTTATTACGTATAAAACCCTACATGGTTTAGCTCCTCAGTACTTGAGTGAACTCCTCTTGTATTACAGTCCTTCACGTGCATTACGCTCTCAGGCGTCCTGTCAGTTGGTAATACCTAGAATTTCAAAATCAAGTGCAGGTGGTAGATCCTTCTCCTATCTAGCGCCTAAACTTTGGAATAGTCTTCCCTGCACTGTCCGGGAGGCAGACACACTCTGTCAGTTTAAATCTAGACTAAAGATGCATCTTTTTAATCTTGCATACACTAGACTTCCAGAATATAAATCCTCAGAGGGTTTAGGCTGCATTAGTTAGATCAACCGGAACCAAAAACACAACTGATGTACTTGTTGCATCAAAGAGTGCAGAACAGTACTCTACTCTCAGCCAGTCTTGTCTCATTGTTCCAAGGTTACCACAGCGAGCAGGATGCAGTTCATGGCCTGACCTGATGGTAGAGCGGAGAATGGGAAGTGGGGACCTGACAAGAGCTGAGATGATAGAGCTGGATAAAGAAGGATGCGGTCACCTGACACGTCCTCACCACAAAATTTCAAATGCTATTAGATTATTAATGATAATCTTAAAACTATAATTTACCTTATTAGTAAGTTTATTTATTTTTATTTAACCTTGTTGTGCAAGCTCTGTGGAGCTTGTGCAGAGGCTGCAGCTTTTGCCAGAGGGGAACTGGAATCCCCTGGTTGGGCCTGGGTTCTCCTGAGGGTTTTTTTCTCCATTGGAATTTTGGGTTCCTCACCACCGTTTTGCACTGTTTGCCTGGCCGGGGGACTGCTTTAGAATTTTAAAGTTTTACATAATTAATATTGCGTATGGGAATTTCTAGTCTGTTTAATATTTGACCTGTGCTTCTCTCTCCTTTATCTTAAATGTGTGCTTTCACTGTGTGTGCGTGTCTGTGTGTGTGTGTGTGTGTGTGTGTGTGTGTGTGTGTGTCTGTGTGCGTGCGTGCTTGTCTGTGTGTGTGTTAGTACGTGTGCACATTGTGTGTGTGGAGTGTTTTGTACAGTATGTGGGTATGTCTGACTTCTGTGTTTTCACCTTTTTCTTGTTTTTGCAGGTATAACTTTAATTGTTTTGCTTATAGTCAATATGTCTTATGTACAGCTGCTTTGTAACAATGAAAATTGTAAAAAGCGCCATATAAATAAAGTTGAGTTGAGTTAAAATCTGATGTAGATGTCAATCTTGTTACCACATTGCAGCTTTTGTTTGATCCTCATTGGAGTTCTGTGGTTTGTTAGAATAAAAGCCATCGATAAGATCATTTTTAGCCAGCCAGGAGTTTATGTACCTGCTCCTGTTTCAATACGAATTGTATCCGAAAGTAAGAAAGTAAAACTGTGCTCATCAGGCATCGTCATGACATCTTCGAAATGTTCTGAGGAGATAACAGAAGAGAATGATTACGGAGCCGGTTGGATGAGACAGCTCGCGCGGGTGGGTCCAGAATCTCTGTGAGGAATGCGAGTGATTCCAGAACCCTGCTGAGGTCTTCAGATCCCAGGGAACAGCAAGATCTTCTGCCATGCTGCCTGTGGGGATTGCAGTGGGAAATGTTGGCGTCTCATAAGACAGACAGTTGAGAGACTCGACTCCTCCGGTATGAAAACAGTTTGTCTGAGGTTCATTCATTTCAGTCCAGTGGTCGCCAGCTCGTCAATCTTATGGTACTACAGACTGTCCATCTTACAAAAATGTACATTTTGACATTTTGTATATATAAAAACTTCCCATATTAAAAACTTGGTATTTATTTATTTTGTAATGGTTTGAAGTGCATATCATAGCAGAATTAGTTATACTTCATTTAATTTATGTTTAAGTGGTTTTAATAAAAAAATGACAAGATGTTAAAATTATTGTATTACATAATGAGTTTCTGGTTTAACATTGCTGTAACGAGAATTAGGAAGAATGAGAAAGTGTGCTTAATTGTCTGAAAAATAACACAATGTGTTTTCTGAAAATCACAATGATCTCAAAAACGATCTATTTTTTTAATGAAAAACACAATTTAAGCTTAATTTGACTAGACATATTTTCTAAATTGCTGCCGCACCAGGGGTCCATGTTTGATATTCAGACCACACACATAACACAAAGCGTAAAGCCTAAATTCACTTTTAAGGTTTTTAGATTTGAAGTTAGACTATATTTAATATTTTTTGTGAGAT
Source organism: Triplophysa rosa (assembly GCF_024868665.1). NCBI lineage: Eukaryota > Metazoa > Chordata > Actinopteri > Cypriniformes > Nemacheilidae > Triplophysa > Triplophysa rosa. Next base: position 23,583,128 of record NC_079901.1, on the reverse strand, counting down.
TTCTGGAAATACTGTAGGTTTGTGGATGTGTACATGTTTATGCAGATTTTACAGGGAGACAGCAGACGGAATGACCGTCTTTCCTTCTCTTCTGTCCGGTTTGGAGGCGGGTGTTGTGTGGGGGTGATTATAGGTCACCCTCTTTAATTCCCTGGACTGCAAATTAGGCTCAGCGAGTGTCTAGCTCCAGCGCTGACACAATAACACATCTCATGCTTAATTTGACACGAGGATTTGTACCCCTAAATGCACACAAAGACTTGAGTTGTGTCGCCGCTGACCCGCCGACACCTTCACTAATGAGCCTCTGTACATTTCAGCATCGTCTTAACAACCTTGCGGCTGTCACATTCATTGTCATTGACCGCTCCACGGTCCTGATGTGTGTTTGAAGGGTGCAGGACCTTTTGGCTGGGTTAAGATGGATGCTGGATGCTGAGTGCTCTGTCAAACTGTTGTTGTTTTTTTGGATATGATTTGAAGGTTGTGGAACTTTTCAACAAAGCATGAGAGTGCAGTAGTGCTTGTTATTTTGAAAGACACTACTGGAAGTATTTTTGGATAGGCATAGCCTACTAGTACTTTAATGCACACTATTGTAAACTTATTGTAGTATGCTAATATTTTGCATGCATTGAGTCACTGGATGACTTACACATACAGTGTTTTTCCACTATTTGCAATATATTACACTGTAAAAAAAAATGAAATTTCACAAAACTTTACCATGTAAGTTTTGAAATATGGTAAAAAAATGTCAAGTTACAGAAATAGACCCCACATTTACAAGGGTGTAAACTAACATGAAATACTTGTTTTTATTTTACAAAAAAAAAAGATTTTTTACTGGATTTTTTTGAGCACACATTGCAATGCACCATATTTGATTTCCCCGAAGTGACAAAAGCACACAAAAGTGACATTTTTGAATAACTTATAATTTTGTTATTGTGTAATATAACTTACAATTTAATGACTGTTTTAAGTATAACTAGGCTCTTAACCATGCAGCTTAAATATGTTTTTACGCAGATTGACGCCTATTGTTTTACTATAGTTTTACCGCAAATACCATAGTTAAACAATTTTGATATTTACCGGTCTGTATTTTTTATAAATGTTTAATTCATTTTTATTTTAACTTTATTGCTAAGGCAACATTTCTCATCTCTGTTTAGTTTGAGTTTTTTAAATAAGATTTAGGTTGACATTTTATTTCTAGTAATAACCTTGGTGAGACTACAATACATTTATGGTATTATGGTTTTACTACAAATAATAATAATAAAAACATGGTTAATATTCGTAAGTGGACCCCTCTTGCTCTTCTTAGTATGTAATATGGTGAGGTTATTTGACAAAAGTGTAGCACTTAAAAATGAATATGCAATATATGTATCACTTGGTAAAAGTATTAAATCCTCATCGGCCTTATCAAGTGAACTGCTTTGAACCGTCAACACCGTCTGCTCAGTTATTTTATAAACAGTTGGACAACTGCTCATTTACAAACATTAAACCATTGTTAATGAACCACCTTCGGCATGTAAACAACCTTTAATCTGCTCAAGTTCAAATGAAACCCGTTCTCTATATCTCACAAAGATAACACAAACCTAGTCATTTACATGCTCTAACGTATTTGCAAGTACACATTAATTCGTCGGTTTCCTTGCCTGAATTGCTTGCATAATTATACGTGTTTCTCAAAGCAGCAAGATTGTCAGGGAGGTTAATTCTTATTTCCCATGGTGCACTTGCCCAGACGTGCTTGTCTCTCGCCGGTCAGTGTGCTAATGGAAAACTTACAGTGTCTGAAATGCTTGTTGACTGACAGCGACTTTGACCTTGCCATGAACGAAGAATGCTTTTTTTCATTATTTTCTATATTTATTATTTTCGTTTAATGGCCGATAATCTTACCATTCTAGAGGAAAGATATTTTGCTCACAGGTTGCTGTAGTCTAGTGCGGGAGATTTGGAGTTTTCTCGTGGTTGCATCTAAGTATCAGTTTGGTTTCAGATGTTTCTTCTAAATATGCGCAGGAGAAATAAAAACAGAAATGAGACAATTATTAAAATCAATGTAGATTGCGGAGGTAAACTAATCTGGATTTGAGTAAATTTGATGAGAAATGTTTGAGTTCATATTGAGATCTTCAATAATATTGACTCTTGATTGCAGACTTGACAAATCTGAGCTCAGTTTGAGACATTGTTGACATCTCTTCTCAAACTCGAAGACATTTGTGAGATTTCCAAAACCTTTTTGCAGGAGAAATATCTGAGACGCATATGAGACTTGAGCAAACGTTTCCATTTGCTAGCCATCTATTCCTGATGATGTCTAAGATATTTCATTGAGATATTAAAGAGAGTTCATATGCAGTTTTAAATAAAACAGCTCCAAGTGCATTGTGGGTATCACTGTGCAGCATCGATTGTGTTATTTTGTGCGTCTTAATTAAGCTGCAAATGAGCTGCTGGTTGGAAGAAACAAAGTAAAGATGCTTTTTGTTACACCTCTCTGCTCATTCAGATTCATTTATTTGTCATCCATCCCATAAAACTGGGCCAGTAAGGGCCGGCAGATAATCAGAGGCAAACAAGAGAAAAGAAAAACGTCTCCTCAAAATTGGCTAATTTTCAGTTACTGGAGTGGCAGCATGTGTTTGTCAATTACAACTGTCCCATAAATATCCCAAGATCCCAGAAACAGGGCGGTAGAACCGGGAAACAATTATGATTAGCGATTTAATTACAGTCTAAACTCCATCAAAGCAAATTTAGACTATGATTGCTCGCAACTGACTTGAAGAGGCAACTACTGTATCCCCATTACGTTCTGTTGTGGGCGAAATCTCGCTCACAATCTTTTGATGGGAACCAATCATAGGGCTTAGCGTCCTGATAATTACAAACAATTCTCCTTGTTATCTCGCAGCCGGAAGCTTTTGGCCAGAGAAATGTGCTGTCAGCCGCCCACCTTCAGATGATCGGACGCCGTCGAGAGGCGGCAGAAACCTTGTAAGTCAGGTAATGAATAAACACACAACCTGAAGTTATTGTTTTACAATAAAATGTCTCTTTGTGTTTGTGATGTGATATTCACAGTTCATTTCATCCGTAGACATGTCAACATGATGGACTTTAAATGGAATTGGAATTGAGATAATAGCCCAGACACTCAGTCGCTCTGACGCCCTCCAAGCGACAAAGCGAGGCGATGTCATTCATTTCAATGGAGAGCCGGCGACACGAGCAACAGTGACCGTTGGCGAATGAAGTGGGCATGTCTAGCGACGTGACAAAGTTGAGATTTGGTCAACTTTATGCAAATGATGAGTGACTTTCGGGAGCGACTCAAAGGGAGTAATGCAGTGGAGCTCATGTCATCCGTCTCTCGTCAGTTACTGCAGTGTTTGTTTATAAATGTTACTAGAGTAAATAAAGCTAGGAACGCCTTCTAACGACCTCGTAGCAAAAGACTAGCGACACAGTCACAACGCACAGTGAGAGTCAGTCACAAATAAGGATGTCCAAGATGGCAGACAAGAAAATTAAATGTGCTAAATTCTTAATTTTGTAAGCTATCTATTTATGATTGTTTCATGTGTTTTTGAAACGTGTAACAAACTATTGAATATCTCATGAATATTCATAAATATTTTATCTTTGGTGTTAAATAAATCAGGAATGTTTTATTTTATAGTGGATAGTGGTAGCACAACATTTAAACATTTAAAGGGACAGATCACCCAAAAATTGATATTATGTCATCATTTACTCACCCTCGAGTTCCAAATCAATGTCTTTCTTCTGATGAACACAGAGAAAGATATTTGGAAGAATGCTTGTAACAGTTCTTGGTCATCATTGACTACCATAGTAGAAAAAATTACAATGGTAGTCAACAGTGCCCCAGAACTGTTTGCTTTCCATTCTTCCAAATATCTTCTCTTGGGTGTTCAAAGAGTTCGTTTGCAAATCAGATAACTCTGTTTTTTTAATAAAAGAAATCATGTTTTTATTTGTGCTAGTTAGCTGTATTTTTGAGTCATTATTATTAAATAAGTCAAAACAACCCAACTGCAGTTTTATTGATATTGCTTGAAATGCACAATTAAAAAACATGATTTTTGAAAATTTTCAAAAGTTTTTGCAAATGAACTCTTCATTTCAACTCTACATAGATGCTTATTCAAAGGTCACCGCGTTTAAAACTTTTGCATCAGTGTCAATTGTTGCACCTTTTTGTATTCACTGTGGGCTTTTCAGAATAGTGTCCATTGGACATCTCTTTGCCATTGGACGCTCTTTCTTGAGTTGTGTGTTTGCTTCATGTGAAAGATGCTGTACGGATCGTTACATCCTGTTCCTTCTTTGATTCTTTGTCACGAATGTCACACAAAAGTTCATTCGATCTCAACGGCATGAAATCAGTTGAAAGACTCCATACGACCAATGCAAACAAGATCAATAAATAATTATTTCAGTTTGTCAACACACATTTACGGTCATACTAAATGTTTTTCATCCACCAACGTACACCACAGCACACTTCTTTTAACAGAAGAAGGATATAAGGTATTTAAATACAATATGCAATATTATAATTCCTTTATACTGTAAATGTCTTTTGATAGCTGATGAGCTTTTAACTGGATGTGTGGGTCCTTGACATGAGAATCAAGCCTTTATGCACCTTTATAGCAAATACATACATATATTCACATACACGCATGCATAACTCTTCTCTACAGATCCTCTTTCAAATCTGCATCTTTCATTTGTGTTTGTTTGTGTCTGCGTTCGGCTCATCCGACCTCCCGTTGTGCCGACGCACGGCTCATGATAAAGCTTGTTTGTGTGGTCTCTGACGCTTCAGCTGAGAATAAACATAGTCTAACAAAGACGGCAAAAGAGAATGAGCTTTTAAATGATGCAAGAGAAAACCTCAACCAATGATGAACACATTGCGAGGGTTTAGTAAGCGATGGTCAAGGAAGTTCAACACAATGTTTTGACAATCGTGACGAATCGCAGCAGCAGCGTATATGAAAAGAAAATTCAAAGCATGTGTTTCAAGGCCACAAGCAATCTTTTTTGAAAATAGCTTTAACCCTGGGAGAGCGGATAGACAAATGGTACATGGATATATGGATGATTTAACTTCGCCATACTGGAAGTGCTCACTGTATCGGGCGCAGTTCAATCTTTATTGCATCACTGTAAACTGTTTTAAAAACCTGCTTTATCCTCTCAACTCAAAATGCTTTTTTCACAGACGTGAGCGCCACGGTGGGAGGCAGAAGACGACAAAGTAAATTACAGGCGTCATGCTGCGGTAATGACTCTAATCACTCTACATGTGTGTGTGCCATGTGAACAGGGCCCAGTTGCATAAACTTAGCCGCTAAGTTAAGACTGCGTCTTGACAACTAGTCTCACTGACTAGCAATTAGTTAGGGCTAATCAGTCTTACCTTTTACATTACAACTAGCCCAATCTACCTTTTTATATAACTGATTTAAAGAAGTTTGACCAGTCTTGAAGAAGAAAAATAGATGACTAACTTGTAAGACTAGTCTAAGCATGCAGTTTATGCAACCGGCTCCAGGTGTGAACAGGTGAAGGACATAAAAGTAAATGTCAATAAATCTGCCGCAAATATGTCTCATTTATTCATAGACTGTAGAAAACATGGACGTAGTGTCTGTGACGTCACCCGTAGGTTTGTGAAGAGCAATTTTGAAGCTTAAAGTGGGCGGAGCTGGTGGCCGCCATCTTGGCAGCTCGTCACGCCCAGATAATAAAAATGGGCTAAAAGGCGGGACATGCCTGGTGCGTGTAACAACCTGTCACTCAAGTTGCCACGCCCTTAATTATGCCGAATTTTAACGCCTATTACAATGTAAACGGATGAGTTATAAAAAAAATTACCCCCCTCACAGTTTTAGCTATATAAAATTAGCTATATAGACCAAAATATTTTTTTGTACCAGGCTGTAAACATGTTTTTCTCTGCGGTAAATTTGGGCATTTTAACAATTTGGCTGAATGCATGTATTTGAATGTGAATTGTATGTTTGTCATTGTCAGTGTGTGTGTGTTTTATGTCCTCGGGCAACCCTACAGCGATTACAGAGGCTCAGCCCGAGCTGTGGGACCACAGGGTCAGATTTATCTACAAGGCCAGAGATGGCAGACAAATCCCCCGCTCGTGGCTTAGGAGGTTGGGACGGCCTGTCACCCTGTTGCCCTATCAGAGCTCAGTGACTCACACCCCAGTGAGGTAATTGCCCCTGTCTTCCTGTCAACAGAGAGAGTGGACGTGCTGTAAAGGACATGGTAAGCTGCCATCATACCGCTGAACAGAGACTTTAAAACTCACCGAAAGAAACATATAAAACTTATTAAAACTCTTAAGACTTTAAAGTAATGTTAAATTATCTTAAAAATAATTGAAGTACTGAAAATTGATGTTATTGATGTGTTTCTCCTATCCCAACTTAAAATGCAGAGAATGAGATCCATTCTGGTTTCCCAACATTGAGTAAACACTGGTGTCGGGGCACTATTAGATTCTAAATAAATATTGCTCTGATTGTTTTACTTTCTCGAGTCGATACTGAAACTTTGACCCAAGAAACAACATCAGTTTAACGCAAGGCTGTCTATCTGAGGGGAAAGATAAACACCAACATGAAAAAATGTGTATATACTGTATATATAGTACACTTTAGAGTTTACTATAGTAAACTGTTGTTAATTGTAATACTTAATGCTTAGGTTTATTATAGTATTTGCAACACTTTGTTAATGTAAAGGATACTTTTACTACAGTTTACTATATTACATACTAAATGTGACGAGGGAGGCGAGGAGGAAGCGAGACCTATCTCTCACGGAGGAGATCGGAAGCATAAAAGGATGAACGGCAGGAGAACACGGCAAGAGAGGACCGGGCCCGGACATTAGTTAAAGGGCACATATTTTGCAAAATTCACGTTTATAATGCGTTAAAACATTAATACGTGTCCACAGTGTCTGTAAACAAGCAGTCTAAACAGTAAAAAATGTGCTCACTCCTTTTTTAATAATTTGCGTAATTCAAAACCCCTGTTGGTAAAAGCAAAGATTTGAATTCTGCCGTTAATGTCGTCACTCAACGGCAAAGCCCGCCCAGCAGTGGTGACGATCTGCCCTATTTGCTTAGACACAGACCCATGTGGGAAGAACAACAGTCGCCATCGTTAGATCATCACTGGAGCTACACTGTAGGCTTGTTCGACTTGATGCGGCGCCGAAGATCCGACAGGCGGATGACATCAAAGTACCGCGATAGCGATTCGAAAAACGATAAAAAATTTGCTTTCGAATCGCTCTCGCGGTACTTTGATGTCATCCGCCCGTCGGATCTTGCGGCACCGCATCAAGTTGAACAAGCCTAATGTCTGCGCCACGGAGGCACTACAGTTGTTCTGTATTAGGATGTACCGACCAGCATAACTGTCTCCATAGACTCCCGCAAGCTGAGTTATAGAGAACAGCATGGTTCAATTTAATTTATGAAGGCAATGTCCCGCTGAGAATCGGTACAGTATTTCACGTTTCCGCCAATCATTTCACGCCGGACTGCTTCACTAATGAGGGCCAGTACAATGCTGGACTTTCAACGAGGTTGCTACTGAAACCGGGAGCAATACCAACACTTCGTGTCCTCATATCCAGCAGAAGCAGTAACGTATCACACCTCATATTGTTGCTGATTAGTCTTTCAAAATTGCCACTCTTAATGTGCTTGTTATCGCGCTATATTGGTAATGTTGCTAACAATAGAAGTACAGCGTCTAACTGTATTTATTGACGCTGCCCTCACATGCTGTCGGGCTTATTGTAAACAATATGTAAAGTAAGTGTGACAGTACATGATAGAACAATGTTGAAAGCGTAGTATAACTGTAGTAACGCTAAACTATACCTGCTCGACCTCCATGCAGCATTTATTCTCTGGCTCTGTAGTCATGTTACTGCAATTCCCACACGAGCACCTGCACAGCGATTTATACATTATCATGACGGACCATGCTAATGCTTATCGATCACTTGAAGAACGTTAATTTCACAATAACTGCAAAATTACAACTAACCATTCGGAAACGTCCTGTTCAATTCTTAAGGTTGTCACTTCTTGTGTCTCTCCATCAGTGTCAGACTCCGGTTCGTACATATAGGGCTGAACACCACTAACAATTACTGACATTTTGATGTTTTGTTTTGGCCGGTGGCACAACACGAGTTCCTGAAACTCCACCCTCCTCTGGAGAGGGGGCTGGGACGAAAAGCTCATTAACATTTAAAGAGATACAAGCAAAATCGGTGCGTTTTTACACGCACTCAAAAACGGGCAACTTCAACATTCTATAATAAATGATCCCAGAGGCGGACTTACCATTAGGCAAAGTGAGGCAATCGCCTGGGGCCCCGAGCTACCAGGGGCCCCCAAAAGGAAGGGGTGGACTTAACCAATAAGCCATGTCAGCAGCCACGTAGAGCCCCAAGTAATCATCAAAATAGTTGGGATATCCCTGTTAACGTTTTACATTATTACATCTGTACGAAGGCACTCCCCCCATTATAGATTAGAGTGGACCATTCCATTAGCACCGTATATGCGCGAGACGAGTTCGACACCAGCTAGAGAAAGTTAACGCAGCGGCGGAATTAGTAGAACTGCCCACAGCGAGAGTGTCATTGTGTGGTACATTAGCTGCAAAACGAAGTAAAAGTCGCAGGGAAATTAAACAACAAAGAACGCAGCTACACCAGCGGAGAGGAAAAAAGACGATTTACAAAAGATTGTTGCCAAAGTCTCTGCTTTTTCCCCACACAAACTCCACCGCTGCTCCTACAGCAGTAGCACATCTCTCTCCCGCCAGACACAGCACTCTCCCGGCCACGAGCCATGATAATGTGCCGGTGAGTATTTCTCCATGAACACCGACAACACAGTTATAATGACTGACGACCAAAACATCTGTCAAACAAAGAGGGAGAGGGCCAGTTCAAAGGTAGAAAGGTTGTTTGAGTAAAAGAGCTATATTAGGAGCTGTATTAGCTGTGTTTCACGGCTGTTCAGGTGTTTTACGTTCAGTTTACATTTTCTTGAATTTCTTGAAAAGATTTCCTAAATTAACTTGCTGTACATCATTATAATGTTTTTAGTTGTGAAGTTGGCTCGTTGAATCAGCGTTATTCTGTACACAGCGAGTTCGCCAGTGTGAACGCACATTGCGATCAGAACGACTCGCAAACAAATGACTCCTTTGAACCAATTCGTTTACACAGAATGTAAGAGATCAGTGAATCGTTCAAAGCTCAGTGAACTACAAGAGAACGTAGGGTGTGAATGAGCTTTGCTCATTTAGTTAGACTGGTTACTTATGGGCGAAAAAGTCTTATAAAAAAGGCTTATATTAAAATTTTCAACTTTTCTGTTTGATTGAATAAATTTAATGCTTTATATAACTTATTAGTTTTCATTTCATAATTTTTTTTTAGAACTTTAATATAAGTGTTTTGTTAAGACACTTATCCCATGTTTTTCATTTGGGAATTCTTTATTATATATTTTTTAATTAGTCAGTATCTGTGTTGTTTATTAAGCTTAGTTTTCCCTGTCACTTTGACTGGGGGTGAACAGTTATGTGCTTTGAGGACGAAGAAAAATAAGGGTCGCAGTAAAGTAAAATGGTGCATAGTTGGGGCCCCCATACATGGATTTGCCCAGGGCCCCCAAATCACTAAATCCGCCCCTGAATGATCCGCTGGGTATTTTGAGCTAAAACTTCACATACACACTCTGGGGACACCAGAGACTTATTTCACATCTAGTAAAACCATTCGAACAACCTCTCCTTTAAGTTTTGTTTATGTGTTTATGTTCGTGTGACCGTCAGTCGTCCGCGAGGGGCTGCCGGCCTGTTTTACTTCCGTGTTATTGTTTATTTATTTTATTAAAGTTTGTTAAATGTTCGCCGGTTCCCACCTCCTTCCTTCCCGTTTGTTGAGTTTATTACACTAAAGTATGCAACTTCTTTCACGAGGACAGATTTAGTATATTTCTGTTTTGTCATGCTAGTGCTACAGTAATTCACATTTTTTCTTCATGCAAAATATATGTTTCTCTGGCAGAGGTTGCCATGCACAGTTAATGTAAACTGACATCAAGCCATGTGAGTTAAATGGCCATTTATATTGTTTAAATAATGCACTCATGTCACTTTGAAATGTTGTCCTCCTCCCTTAAGTTACTCAACAGAGCACTTGGCATTCGAGATTTACAGTTTAATGGAATTCTTTACATCTATAATATATGTGGTGACGTGTCTTGTGGTGAAGTGATGTTGCTTATAGGCCCTTCATCAGTTTTGTTTTAGCGTTGCATACTGAAACTACCAACATATTTGTGAACAAAAAAATTATGTGTTTACATATCGCTGTTGTCCTTCTGAAATCTTGTATCTCTATATTTTGTTATTTTATTTTTTTGCCATTAATTATTATTTAGTCACCCTTTATGATAGTCACTGGGTTTTGCAGATATCAATGTGTGTGTGTGAATACAGTAGTGGCCAAAAGTGTCAGGAGTGCACTATATTTCCTTTAATGATCCCTCGGGGTTATTTAAACCATCAAAATGAGGTTTAAGGACAAAAACTAAACTTGGTTAAGGTTTACATAATGCAATTATTTGACCAAAAAAAACTGCAGACTATCAGGCAATTCAGGTTTTACTCTAACATACAAAAAATGCACAGAGAAACAAAAAATGGCAGAAAATAAAGCAAACATTGAGTAGAGTTTTACTACATTCTCTTGGGTCTTGACTCAACGTGTAGAAATGTGTTGTGTGCCAATTTTTGCCAAACCTCCTCAAATTCTTCCAAACACAACTACATGCATGCCAAATTTGTAATACATCTTTAATTATATTTTTGATATGTTTTACATATCAAAGATGTCAATTTTCTGAGGTTGCACATCACTTTGACCACTAATAAAGTATGTATAAAATACGTATATTGCTCCACTAGAGGGCACTGTGCCGTCCACTCCCAAACAGAGAGAAAGAGAGGCGCGTGCGTGTTTGTTATGTGAATTACGTTCCATACGCACACACGCGCCCATTAGCAAGCACGGGGGCCTCCGCTCATTGATGTCAGAGAGACAGACAGGTCAATTATGAAGACGTGACAGCTGCCAGCAAACCCACAATGGGCCGAGGACGTCGGGTATTCAAGGACAAATCTCTCTTCTGCATCGGCACTCTCCACCTGTCTGTGTGATTACCCGGAGCCGACCAATACCTGTCACCTGTGATCAAGCACTATATGGCCTGTTTCCACTTTAATAGATGTGCGTTCAGTGAAGTCAACATCCAGCGGTGTTGTTCTGAGCGCTCCTTCATTTAGCATTGCTTGTTTAATTTGTGAGTGAGAGGAAGAGCTGTTTTGCACCTGGGAGGACATGTTGTTCCTCGGAGGTTTCCCAGTCATTGAATTTAGTGCCCATGTTTCCAGTGTCTGACTTAAGTCCCTATAAACCTAACGGTACAAGCATATGTATGTGGAAAGCTTTAAAAACATTTGCACGTTCAGCTTAAAAGATTTTTAATATTTAAGTCAAGTTTATTTGTCGTTGAATATTGTATTTTTGGCAAACTTTTTCATTATAACATGCCCTGTAACATATTCAGAAGACCAGGAAAACAAGTCCATTGCGACTTCATATTGATTTTAAGAATCCTTTGAAAAAGTTTTCAGTTTCAGAGTTGTTTCTTTGTTTTTGGGGGACAGCGTCTAAAATCTTCTTGTTTTGTTTGTGCAATGATGCCAGGAGCAACTTCGCCAGATGATGGAATGACGACATCATTCGCTCACCACAAATGTCTTCGACCGCATCCTCCCCACCCTCCATCCTCACTACCTTCAAATCTGACACTCTGACAGACAGGTTAAAACTGATATTTTCAAATTGAGCTCAGTTTCATTTGAGTGCCATCTCATATTCCGTAACAGTGCTGAAAAAGTAAAGATATTACATCCACACAGAGAAATTACTTACAGAGACTCAGACATTTTTAATGAATCCTGTTTTATTTTCTTATTTATTACAGTGAAGCTTTCCATTTTTCGTTTCCGTCTGTGTTGTAAATCATTTGGAAATAATGAAGCCGCTCAGACTCATAGCTGTTGATTGGTTAATCTGTGCGCAATTAAATTCTTATTTTGTTAAAATGTTTTTTTTTAAATCATATTTAATATGATAAGACCAGAGTTATTATAGTTTTGTTCTTAGAGTTTTTTATACTTGTTTTATAGTAGTTTTATCATTTTACTTTTAATATTTTGTTTTTAATTGCTATTAATATCAGCTTTCTATTTGAATTTTTTTACGTTATTTTTTATTTTCTTATGTGCTTTTGTCATTTTATTTTTTATGTAGCTATTTAAGATGAATTTATGTTTAATTTAGTTTTAGTTTAGTTTTTATTATCTTTAATAAAAACATTTAGTTCCTTAAACTTATTTCAGTTTATTCCTAAAGCAACATTTCTAATTTTTGTTTAGTTTTTCTTATAAAATTTAGGACAACATTTTATTTGATTTTAAAACAGAAATGTTTACATAGTTTAAGTAAACTATAAATACATTTATTTTTAAAAGCAAACAGGCCGTTTATTTATTTTTTTTTTTCAAAAACTTTACACACACTTTGGTTGAGCATGGCTCAAGCAAAACACGATAGCAACCCTATAATGACCTGGCAACAGTGTCTTTTGTTATAATCTCTTATGATGTTTGAATTGAGAGATGTTAAGACTCTAACTTTTTCATCTTTGTAACTTATTTTATTCTTCCTCGGGACGTTTCAGGGAACCACTGCAGTCCATAGAGGCTTGTAAATTGAATTGTGGCGTTTAGCGTATAGTTCTCCTCCCTCTGTTTCTCCATGTTATTGTCTGAGTCAGCTTGTTAATAGAAACACTGAGCACCTGAAACAGACAGCAAGTCTCAAGGAAATCACGGCGTGTCCTGAGATGAGCTTTAATGGTTCTTAGCAGGAGAAGCAGATGGAGGAGAGTGGGATGGATCTGCAGCGAGGAGAGGTGACGCCTGTGAATGAGGAACTGAACTCATGATGTTTACTGTGCTAAAAACTTTGAAGAAACATTCAGAAACATATAGGGTTAGTTCGGTGAAATCCTCCGCATCCCACGGGGGGAAAATTAACACAAATGAGATCAATATAAAGCAATATTTAGATTCTTGTCCTGAGGAAAAGAGCCAAGTCATCTCAGAGCGTGTCTCCTCTTTAGAATCTCAACAGTGGAATCTTAGCACAGTTTGTGACAAAGTCTGCATTTAAAAGTCAAATATATCTCAAATTAACAAAAAATGTATGATAGGCCTTGTGAAAATTAATCACTAGCCACAAAAGCAAAATAAAACATGGCTAATGTATTTATGGTACACTCTTAAAAAAAGGTGCTTCAAACGGTTCTTCAAAGCCACAGAAGAACCTTTTGGTTCCATGAAGAGCGTTTGAAGAACCTTTATGTATCACAAAAGGTTGTAAGAGATGGTTCTTTAAAGAACCTTTGACAGAATGGTTCTTTGTGGAACCAAAAATGGTTCTTCTATGTCATCGCTGTGAAGAACCTTTTAAGCACCTTTATTTTTAAGAGTGTAAGCACAAACAACCCGTGGTTTTGCTTTAATAACCATAGTTTTACCGTGGTGTTTGTAGTAAAACTGTGGTTATTCAAATTCCAAAATGTATTGTCATTTTTCTATAATAAAACCATGGTCAATTTCTGTAAGGAATTCTCCCCAAGACCGAATTTGATCAAATGTAATGCTCTTTATTTTTATACCATGTCAACTGTTGTCTCATTTTCTTTATTATTTTCCTATTCATGTTTTTTTTTGGGAGAAAATTAGAAGAGACGATATTCGTACATAAGCCATGACTAAAAACTGTGTGAATGACATAAACACATTTGGATTATGTCAGGAAAAGCTGTTTTGCTTTCTTTGGTATACGTTAAAAAGTCTTGCATGAATGCACCAGCAACATATTTGCACAATTCCAAACTCTCGCACTGATTCACTGCGATTCATTAAAGAGGACAAGTGAATCTGGGGCCTTTCAAAAGTAATAAAAACAAAAACAGTTCTGTAATATGTCTTTCCCCTCGCGAGAAAGTTTTAATTTTAGCATTCAGTCTAGATTAGTCATCAGACAACCGAATAATAGATCAGTGAGATCCACTCGTTTCATTCTGTCATTACACAACTGTTGTCAAGCACATCTGCACATCATCCTAGTATAACATGAGTGGGAGATGTTTACATGTTCACATTTGTTATTGGTTACCACCCTCCATCCCATGATTAATAATAGTTTGATCCAAAAGTCCGTCATGTCCTTTGGTTTGTTCTATAAATGTTTCACCATCTGCTTCAGTTTTCACTAATGAGAGCATGAGACACAATGGAGTGCTCGCTCATATACGCTTCGTTTTAATTATCTCTCCATGAGCGAGAGCTCAGACGGCAAACAAATTGTAACCTTACAAACACCAAACGTTTTTTCTTCTGGGCGAGCTGAATTTTCTTGTTCTCCCTTTCCTCAATTCAGAAACTCATTAACCTTTCACGGGCTCAATTACAAGGAGAAGTAGTGCAGACAACACGGCCCACCACTCGCCTCTCCAACAAATGCACGAGCAGCCAATCACGGCACCCCCGGCTCCACGTATCCCGGTAGAGCGGCTGATGATGCTGAGTTTCTGATTACGCAATTAACCTCTCCCTGATGAACGATATATCTGCACCCAAAGCCATACTTTATGACAATTACCAGCCAACCTCTATTTTGGGTAAATAGAAAGACCTCCAACAGAATGCAGCAAAGGCCGGACCACCCAAACATGCAGGAGTCTGTCTCTATTTTCGATGAGAGTCAGTTTTCCTTCTCCTTTGATGTTGGTCTGTATGTAACTTTTGACAAGTAAAGCTTCTGGCATCAATCTTTTTCTCACTATGGCAACAAACCAACATCGCTGTGGTACTGCAGGAGGCCGATCAGAGGGATGGGAGACGAGCCCTCGGGGAAGATCTTAGAGTCCAATGTGTTTTGAGACCTTAGAGATTTCCACCTCCTCTGTCTTTCACCCTTCAGTATTGTTAGGAAAAACAACTAGATGCTTTTGAAGAAGAAACTTTAAATTGGTGAGGTTGTGTGAGACTGCCGAATGTGTCCAACATAGTCTGGATAGAAGCGTTAGATTAGAGTTTGCCCTGTAGGAATATCGTGCATTCACCTGGTTTTGATTTACACCTTGTTGCAGTAGTTCTCTTCTTTTGTACAGTCTGTGATAACCAGGGGAGGAAAGACACGAATTCTGAATGGCAGGTAGATCTGAGATCTGAACGTTACCAATGAAAGTGTAAAATAAATCTGAATTATACATGCACGTTTTTTTAAAGGCACTTTAAAAGCAATGGTCAGTGAAACCCAGAGGTGTGAATTGTTCATGTGCACGTGTTATTGAATCATTTCATCCTATGAAACCTCAACGGTCATTGAAATGCTCATATCTATCAGTTTAAAGAACGTTAAGGAAAATATCTAATTTTTTTGAGTAGAGGATGAATGAATAATTATTCCGTCTTTCATTGTTAATACTTTTTCTATAAGGATTTTTAAACCAGAGAGTCATCAGGGATTTTTGAGAAACTGTTATTGCATATACTGCATGACTATTGTGAAAGAACAAATATGGGAATGAACTAAAGTTAATATTTTTTTCAGAAGTTTTAGATCTGTTGCTGTATTTAGCAAAGTTTAAATAATACGCTTTGCCATAAATGCCAAAATAAAAGTCATTTATTTACTCTAAAATAATATGATGTCTATACACATTCACTAATATTATTTTTCTGAAACAGTAGACATTTTCATGCAGTACATTAAAACACATTTTAGTAAGGGGTTCTCTCACAGGTGGATGGATCTTCATGCCCGTATTTAAAAACCGTGAAGAACAAGTGGAGTAACTCTGTAAACTTTATAAAGGAACAAATTAATATCGCACAATCTTTTCCCACTTCATTCAGACTCAAGCAAGAATTCAAACAAGAAAACAAAATGAACACTGTTTTAATGTAAACGTAGTGTCAGTAGATGTTCCGTGCAAAGATTTCTGTGTTTATTCTTTGTTAAATGCATAACAGAGGCCTTAGGCAAATGCGTTTTTGTATTTTAATGCTCTAGAAACAACCACAATTTTAAGCAAACATTTGTTCAGGTGAGTGAAATGAACATTTCAACCACAAAACATTACAGCACAATGATGAGTCACAGAGCGAATCAAGGCTTTAAAAAGTCATTTTATATACGTCACTGTATGTGCCATAGTGAAATATCCAGAGAGAAATAATAGACTGCAATAACAGCAGGTTCTGCACACAATAAAACTGTCCTAAAAATGCCAGAACATCCAATTCGAGGCGGAGGGGTTCCGAGCAGAAACATTAAGGAGGGAAATGCTGTGGTTATAATAGCTTTTGGAGTAAATTCGTTTTCGAAAAGTTGGGGAGTAGTTTTGCGTTCCAACTTTTCGCTTCCTTTCATTTTTTTGTTTCCTTTTAATAATCACAGTCAGCATTTTTACCCTTATAATATCAACTTGACTGTTCAGCAAACAGTGGTTAAAGGTGGCACTGCAGCATCATGGTGGCAAGTTTTACTCTCACATCATCTTCAGAAAGTTTAAAGTTCTAGATTATTAGCTTCTTCATATTAGAAATCTGATTTGTTATAAGTAGCTATTTTTAACTTTTAATAACTTGCCTGTATTGACAAACATGGCAGCACAACTGCTTATTGCTCCAATATTAGTTTCTGAACGGTTATATTGCAAGATAAGTTCAAGTGTCATTTGAAATCAATTTGCAGTTTTATGCAAGTCATTTGTTTCATTTCAAATGAAACCCACCGGGAGAGGAATAATGAAATTTCCTATCAATAAATTTCTCTGTAATATTTCTCTATTTACAGCAAGACTGATGAGTTTGAAGACAGCTGACCTCGCATACGGCCTATCTGCGGTTCGGGAGGGTTTGCATGTTTGTGTCTATAATGAAAGTTCTAGCAAGACTGATGTGATGTCTGTTGAATGTAAGTTTATTATTCCATAAAACAAACTTTGCGGTCTAAAATATTTTCACAAAAGCACAGGTGTTATTTGGGTTCACCAGAAATAAATACTGACCTTGAGGAGTATTTTAGCCACTCTTACAGTACGTCTGAATGTCACTGCATTAAAATATCAAAGCAAGTGGCATCAGCAAATTAATTATGCAAAATGTTTATACAATTCATTTCCCTCTTCTGAAGCATCTTTTAACCAACATATGTCAAGGTGAATTTTAATGGATGTAAGCAGTTCGGAAGAATGTCCAAGCAGATTAACCACAGGTGTAGTTTAACACATCAACTATGTTTAACGTCTAATAACCAACTCAAAACATTTTGTATAGTTTAGAGTATTTAACTGTCCTTTGATAACTCCAATCTGATTTTGTAAAATATTAATATTTAAATATATATATTTTTATGTTGAAATACTTTTATGACAAATCAAACCAGAAAATGTGCCCTTTGTTCTCGTGAGGTCAGAGATTAAATGACATAATCTTGTTGGTGAAATCATTTGGCTCATATTGTGACAGTGTAAACACGCTGAGTGTGGGCTTTCAAAGGAACACAGGTGGAAAAGATGAAAGTGGATTCTAAAAATATAAAAGCAAAATAAGTCTGATAATAAGAGCGTTGGAGATGAGTCAGCAGATACAGCAGAGCAGGACCGGTGTCATGACATCCTACTATACCAATAACAACAGAACTGAAGGCAACGGAAACTTATATTTTATTTTAGGACAGCTGTAAGAAAGCCATTCACTGAATGACTTTCTCAAAAATACAAACAGTGTCACACTTTCAAACCATTAATCTCAACTCAACTTTTATTTATATAGTGCTTTTTACAATTTTCATGTTACAAAGCAGTTGTGCATGAAAACATGTTAACTATAAGCAATACAAAAATAACATACACGCACTGACACGCACGCACGCAGAAGATAAAAGAGAAACACAGGTAATATATTATGCAGACTATATGGGGTAGTAATAATTCACAAAAATTTTTACATTTAAAATAATATTGATGGATGTAAGAAGTTCGGAAGAATGTCCAAGCAGATTAACCACAGGTGTAGTTTAACACATCAACTATGTTTAATGTCTGACAACCAACTCAAAACGTTTTGTATAGTTTAGAGTATTTAACTGTCCTTTGATAACTCCAATCTGATTTTGTAAAATATTAATATTTAAATATACGTATATATTTTTATGTTGAAATACTTTTATGACAAACCAGAAAATGTGCCCTTTGTTCCCGTGACGTCAGAGATTAGATGACATAATCTTGTTGGTGACTGGCACTACGAGTGCAGCCAGTGTGCAAACAGTGGCGAGAAACCCAAAACTCCAGTGGAGAAAAAAACCTCGGGAGAACCCAAGCCCAACCAGGGGAACCAGTTCTCCTCTGGCACTACTGCTGCATCTCTACAAGCTCGACAGTGCTTGCACAACTAGGCTAAATAAACAAACAAAAAAAAAGAAATAGAAATAAAAGAAGATAGATTCTACATTATCTTCTAATAGCTAATTGCAGTTGCAGTTGCAATTTTGTTGTTTGATCAGTTTAAGGTGTATAATATCCGGAGAGAGCTTTCCATCGGCTCTGGTGTTGTCGAACAATATTGTTTCAACATCTATCCAAACAAATCCTGTTAATGTATGAATATCTTAACTTTGTCTCCTTTCCTCCTGAATAACTGTAGCAAGTATGTGATCAAATGTTTGAGGTTTCAGTTTGAACATTCCTTATTAAATTCTTGCACCAAATAAATACTAGTTTACAAACAGCACAAACAGACAATATCAATGAAATGTTCATGTCTTAAACACTTTATATGTTGAAGATATCTCCCGTATAAACACACAAGCTGTTGAATATCTGTCGAATATTTAAGTTGAGGTTTGATTTTTTTCTTTACTGTTTAGAACGCTTCAAGAAGCAATTACAAATGTATACATTTTAGTCAAATGATAGCTATATTTACAAACAAACATTCGCTCGCATTCAAACCCTCGCACATAGGTTTTCTCCGTCTCTCACAAAGGGCACGGAGAGTGTGTTAGTACCCATAGTTAGATGCTTGGTCTCCATTCACAACAGCACTGAACACATCTACTGCAGAGCTTTCATCACTTACAGATCATCATGCAGTGCTGCTGCTCGCCGCTGAACAGAGACATGAGTAAAATGCACAGCGTTCTGTTGTTCAACACCATGTCTTTCAACTCTGTATAGGTCTCTGACCTCCTGCGACTTCTGCCACACATAAAAATCACATATTCTCTCCTTCAGCTGTTTTCTTTCTTCAGAAACTGATGGCTTTGAATTTCCCATCGGCTCTGATTTTCAAACCTACTGGCAATTGTAATGCTCTCTTTGATGATAGTTTAGACCATTATATTAAACTATTAAACCTTTTCTTTTACAGTTGAACGCTTAAAATCACACATGCTGACTAAATCATACACTCTAAAAAAAATCTGTAAAAATAATAGGGCACTATATACAGTACTGTATTAATATGAAGGAATTTTCTGTATTCATTTTTTACTGTTGTTTTATCTATATTTTACATTTTGGACTGCATTAAATTACATTTTAGCAGTAACGGAAATGGCCGTAAAATAAAGGAAAATTTTATTTTCTGCCAGTTCTTTATCTGTTTTTTTTTACGGGATTTTTTAGTGTGAATGTACAGATTGTAGAGGTCAAATAATCTTGATTTGGGTAAATTTGATAAGAAATGTTTGAGTTCATATTGAGATCAATAAAATTGACTTTTGATCGCAGACTTGACAAATCTGAGCTCAGACATTGTCGACATCTCTTCTGGAACTCTAATGGAGGCACCTGTGAGATTTCTAGGTGTTCTTCTCAATATCTAAAACATAGGGAACTATGGCAAACGTTCAATTTGCTCTCTATTTAATCTTGTTGTTGTCAGATATTAAAGATATTAAAGAGATCTCGTCTGTGATTTTTCTTCCTTAATTCGCATTTCTATGTACTTTCTATAATTGCCTTTCACTTGAAATGACCATGCGTGTGAATGGAGAATTACTTTATAAATACTTAGTTGCCCTTTTGAGTTCAAAAACTAGATCTATAAAATAGGTTATCAGAAGAAGTGATGCATCAAAAAAGAAATGTAAAAGAAGTTTGGAAGATGAATCAGCCTCTTTAAACATCCGCCAGATGGATTACTCTACAACGTGCATTTGGGTTCTTTAACCTTTAACACAACTCCATCATTACATCTAATCATTGCGGCTGAACTCTCGCCAGATAACCATCATTACTATCAGTAATGACCACGACAGCACAATTTCCACATTGAATCAAGACCTGGCCCTGTTTATTCGAGCATTCTTCACCGCTCCTCTTCTTTAGCTCCTTTTCCACGTCTGTTTCCATGAGTCACAACAACAAGAAGGGTTCTCTCTCTCTCTCTCTCTCTCTGTCTTTTGTCTCTCGCCCTCTCATCTCATTTAGAGGCAGCTACGCTTCACTCCCCTCACAGAGTCCCACAGGCAATTTAGGAAAAGTAGGCCAAAATGAAATATGGCCTCAATAAAAATCCCACAACACTTCAAATGCACATTGGCAATAAAACCTGCACGAGTGTACACATGGCAGGGCTCTAAACAGCGTGTTAGTTTGTTAAGTGTGTTATTAGGAAATAGCCAGAAGAGGTTTTTCTCTCCCACAGGTCCTGGGTCAGCACTATGAAGGTGGCGCAACCGTAAACACTGACGTGGGGTGGAAAAAGCTGACCTGGAGTCAGTGGCTTTGCACGGCACATTTCCCCACTAAATCACAGCGATTTGGGACGGTGTGTTAACACAGGGTGGTGTGTTGCAAATACAAAGGGTGTTGTCCAAAGGTCACTTTTTTACCCTTGTTCTTATCATTGAACCACAGGAATGACAGAACGGCACAGGAGGATTAGCAGATGCTGGTAACAAAAGCAACAACTGTACAGTTACTAAATATGTTCAGCAAATGCTTGAGAAGTCGACAATAGAACAAAATCTAGCAACAAAAATACAGATAAGATGAAATCTGCGAACTAAGCAATTTAGGTACAAAAATGCTGCTTTTAAAATAGGTATACTGTACAAAAAATAAGTATACTGTACTTCAAGTTCATTTTATTAAGTATACTAAAACAAAGCTCAAGTTTTTTTTTAAATATACCTAACGAGTATATGTATAAGTGTACTAGTAACATATTGCTGTTTTAGTTAACAAATGTGTGGGTTTAAGTATTCTTTGAGTGTAAAACTTTGAGTACACTAGAATAACTAGTACAACAATACTTTTTGAAGAAGTATGTGAAGTATATTTCCAAAAAGTAACCTAAAAAGTAGTTTAGAAGATATAACAAACTTGCAATACGCTTATTTTTTTGTAAGGGAAGGTCGTAATATCAAACCTTGGTTTTATAATCTACTCAGAACATACATAAATAAACATGAGCAAAATATGAAAATAAAATGGCATGTTAAGTGGTTTGAAACTATTCCAATTTATTTTCATGTTTTGCTCATGTTGATTTATTTATGTTCTGATTAGATTATAAAACCACAGTTTCAACAGTTAGGCCGATTCACATTTCGCGTGTAAAATCGTGCAGAAAACGCGAGCCACTTTCTCTCTTCAAATGACCTGAAGTGTGCCCACGGCACTCCGAAAAGTTGAACTATTTCCATCTCGATGCGGCGCCGATGCGCCTAGAAAAATGTGCGCGCCGCACCGCATGCGCGTCGCCGCCTACATTTAAAATAACGAATATGCGTGCGGAAAAGACAAGAAATGTGAATCGGGACTTACACAGTTTCAACAAATGTTTCAACAAATGCTACACAGTTTCAACAAATGTAATTTCCTATCACAACTATAAAGCGCACCCTATTATTCATAAACATTTACTCAGTAACTCTTAATCAAAGTCACTGAGTGCAGATGTGACCTGTCAGAGGAGATCTGGCCCTCCTGGCTGAGACTGGTTTCTCCCGAGGTTTTTTCTCCATTTATTTATCATTGGAGTTTGGGTTCCTCGCCATAGGGCCGTGTTGGCTTGCTCACCGGAAAATTATTTTATTAGGTATTATTTATTAGAATGATCGTGCTTTTTCTATAAACACCATGCAATGTGCTGTGTTTGACCTTTTCTGTTTTTCTGTTTTTCTTATATTCTCCTGTAAAGCTGCTTTGGAACAACGTACATTGTGAAAAGCGCTATATAAATAAAACTGAACTGAATTGAATTAAAACCAAGGTATTGATATCATGGCTTTCCTTTACAAAAAAATAAGCGTATTGCAAGTTTGCTATATTAGGTTACAACAAAGTTTAAAAAATAAATACAAATCTTTGGTTAATAATCTACAGAAGACAAAACAGGCCAGGCAGGTGCTGGTCTTCTCAACAGGTTTTGTGACAGATTTGAACAATATGACGCATATACAGTAGTTTTGACAAACATCTTTGGGGATTTGAGTATTTCGTTAAAAGCAGACTATGCAATAGTTGTTTTTCTATGCTCGTTGCTGGACAGAAATAAATGAGTTGTTGAATAATCAACCCCCTTAAAGTTAGTTTGCCATGAGCAGAACCATATTGCATCAGATATGACGGATGAGCGAGATTTGTGTGTGTGTGTGTGTGTGTGTGGGGGTCTGAAGTTTTATTGCGACATGTATTACACGCGAATCAGAAACCTCTGGTGAAATTGAACTGGATCGTGCAGCCAAAGCACTCTTGTTTCCAAAGCTCATTGCATAGGTTGTCCAATCAATACTGCTCAGCCTGCAGAACTAGACCTTGAGCATTGATACAGTCCAATGAGTGCATGTACATGCCTGTGTAACAGAAAAACACTCTACGGTCTCACTATTATATTTCTATTGACTTTTAAATGGGATTTTGCAGGCTCGCGTTCACTTTAGACTCCTTTTCTGTTCGGTCTTTCTGAAAACTGAAAGTGCAAAAAGTTCAGAAGTCGAGCATGACAGTGGTTATTATATATAACGCTTATTCTTCTTGGAAAAGACAATTCAATGGCGTTCCAACTTATAAGAAGCTCAACAGCTCATAATGTAAGAAGAGCTTAAGTGGGAGTCTTTCAGGGCTGAGAAATTATTAGTCAAGCCACAACAAAAAAAAGATGGCAATGCTGGCATTCATTTTTATTATTCAGGACTGTAAAGATTGTGGTAGTGAAAAAGAGGCCATGACCCACTTCAGGAGTAATACAAGTGTGTTTTCAACTCACCGCTGAGACGTACCATCTAGCCAGAACATTCTTGTGAAAAAAAATGCTGGGTTATTTCAACCCATCGTTGGGTCAAATATGGACAAACCCAACGGTTGGGTTAAAATAACCCAGAATATGGTCATCTTTAACCCAACAATGGGTCTGTGTTCGGGTCTGTTGGACCCGTTTCCATTTTTTTATCAAAAGAAAAATGATACAATTCATTATTTTTTCAAATTCAAACTCATTGGTCTTATTTTCTGTGAAGAGCATATATCAGGACCAATTTTCAATGACCGCACACTGTTACCCCCCCCCCCCCCCACACACACACACACATTCATACTACATACAGGATGTTCGGGTCCACTGGACCCAGGGCTTATTAAATTGTGGAAACTGTAGGTTCTGTGAACTTTATTGTGTCGTCTTCATGTCTGGGCCTCCTTTTATGTTTGTGTGTGTTTCTGTGTGTCTTGAAATAACCCAGCATTTTTTAGACTGTATGTTTTCTTTATTTGCATTATTTTCCTTAAGACAGAATGCTTTTCTTTTAGGAGGAACAATTACTCTGGGCATTACAGTCCCATCAATTTTCTCAGAAGGCAATAAACTGACATCTGGCATATTTTGTTGAATCTCCAGTTTTCCCTATTGTCTTGTTTGTTGAAGTGTTGGTTCACTGCTCTTCTTTCTCAGTTACTCCACAAAGAAACAACCCCCTGGTGACCTTCATGGGTCCAATGTTCCAAAGAATTGTTTTCTCTCAATGCTGAATTGACGTTTTATTTGCGTTACAGGGGAACAGAAACTCCTGAGAGACTGCATGGTGTTGGGCTCTTGGTCTTGACCTAGTTCTTTGAAAATGTGGACGGATGAATTGATGCTTCTCTTTTTTACAGCAGTCCTATTTGAGTTTTTCATTCTCACACAATGCCCGAATGCAACCATTTAAAAGAGTTTTAATCAAATAATTCTCAATTTTATTTGATTTATTTAATCAAATAAACTAAAAATAAAATAGATAACTTAAGATAACTAAGGACCAAAGTCTCTATAATAAAACTGAATCGCTCCCTTGAGTCCCAACCGTGGTTTGAAAGTTTTAGAAGATGAGATGGGATGAACTGAAATGGAAGATTTAATCAAGTGATCTTCAGTTCACTTTTACACAGCATGATGGCCACTAGCGAGACTAAGAACAGTGGTCTTTAAAACCCATCTGAGAACACAAATATACACACATGCCGGTGATGGAGGATGTGAATTTGTGCAATCATATGAAAATGTTTTGTAATATTCATGCAGAAAACTGCAAGAACTCTGATAGTTTTAAATTTGAAATAACACGCAATACTACATGAGAAATAGACAGTGAAAAATGACAAACTGACACAATTTATTATGACAGATCAGTAGAGGAAAAAAAAATAAACAGCCTAACACAACAGAAGCTACAGGAAGTCTTTAAACGGGTTTATTTTATTAGATTCTTTAAAACATTATGAGTGATGAGCTTGCATGCATGATGACAAGTTCATTTTTATTTCTGCTTTGGGACAAATTAAAACAGAAAAATAAGTCAATCATTCTCATCAGGCAAATTACAAAATACATCAGCATGAAATTGGCACGTATAGTTTAATTTCACAAACGTTGTCTGAACAAACTTCCAAATTCCCACTCTGGGAATGAACAAATCAAATAAAAGGGAAATCAGAACAGAACATGTTGGAAAGAAAGGGCTATTAAAAATACAAAATTACATCAGATTTTTTCTTGTACACTACAGTGAGTGTGTGTGTGCAAATGAACTGGCAGGTACAGATAAACTCAAAACAATATGAAAGTGTGAGAAGCTCTGATGATCTGGATCAGATGTGAACTGGGAAATAAGACGTTTTTATTTCTTTATAGTAATATGCAGGGCATCGAAAACAAAATAAAGCTACTTTATAACAGCATTAAAGTGCTTTAGATGAAAGGTACACTAAGAGAAACAACAAAAAGAAGGTTCATGATGAAATACCAAAGGTATTTAAAGAAAAGGAAAATGAATAGTGCAGATTATATGAAAATGACCCTTAGGTTCCTATGTGCTCGACCTGATCAACCTTGACTTTTTGTTTTCATTTTGCTTTTATTCTGTGATGTTTTGTTTTAAAAGTGTGTTCATATTTTATAAAATTAAAAATAAACTTACTGTATATAAAAACTATAAAAAGCGAAATGTTAAATCTGAAATGTATTTTTGTAAACATGCAAAATTGTGAAAAGCTTCATAGAAATTAATTTTAAATTAAGCAAAACATCTATGCAATGACACTCGGGAGCAAACACTTTTAATGCGTTAGAAAAAGATTACATGTCAATCAACACACAAAATCCATTACACTTATCGCGAGACCTCATCCAACACTCGCGAGATTAGGTTAAAGGGGTCAATTCCGCTCCTCGTGAGATAAGCACATCCGTCAGCAATCCAAACTGGTTTGGTGTGTATGAATGCGAGGAAATACCATTTGAAAGAGGTAAGTACTGTACTTTTTTGTTTTGTGCACGGTGTTTCCATAACCAAGTACTTTACCGCGCGTTTGTTAACTAGCACGTGCAGATGAATGAATGTTTCTGCGAAAGAGGCGGGTTTCACAGTGCAAATCTCAATAATCAGTTACGCTTTCTTCATTACTCTGTAACAGTTCGGACTTGTTCTGAGGTCTTTCAGTAAGTTTAGTGTTGAATGAATCAAAGACTATATTTGTTAACAACACATCGCAGTTGTATTGCTATGGGAGAAAGTACACTTCTCAGTACGCTGGTGAAGCCCCGCCTTCCAGTAAAAAGAGCAAATCGTCATCTGAGGTAACGTTACTTGCTAACCTGTGCGCATGTGCGATAGCTGGAGCATCCTGCAACATGCATAAGGGACAGGCTTTATGGTACAGTTGTTGTCAGATTTAAATGTGTTATTTTATTGTATTTCTTGTATGTTTATTGAGCTTTAAATTATCGAGTTTCACTTTGCATATCATGGTTAAATAATGGTTGCTGTACCACTACAATTTTAAATTTGTGGTTGTTAACTAAGGCTAATCTGTTTAAGGGTTTCTCTATATGTTTATGTTTTTGTGATGATGTGATATCATCAGTGCTTTTATGTAATCAACATTCTTACAGTTTAGTAATACAGGATTGTTTCCTTTAGGCTTTATACAAAATAAGTACTTTTATCTGGTGGCTGCTTATGTTGTTGTTGATTTGTTAATGAAATAAGACCAGAAAAGGGAAATTTCAGCACATTGTGGCTGGCTTTACTACAGAACTTCGTGTCAGCTGCGTGGCATCTGCCACTGTCTTCCTTATGGATTTGTGAATCACATTTGGATTTTTCTCATGTCTCTCAAGAGCTGTGATTACATGGTCCAGCTCCTCATTACTGGCCCTTCACTGTAAAATCATTGAGTTTGAAGAACGCCTGCAACCGAAACCAGAGATTAGGTCAGATCACACGCTGTGGCTGAAGTTCTCTGGTATCTGGGGTTTAATTGGCATCCCGCCCACTCTCCCCGCGCTGAATAGATAATAGGATGCTAATAGAGTGCGTCTTGCCCAGGTTTGGCCCAGTCAGACCCATGAGGCTTTTCAGTCACACTTCTGCTGCTGTGTGTCAGCGGTCAGCGGGGTCAGAGAACACGAGTCATGATTTCCCAGGTAATGTGGCAAGGTAGAGGATACCAGCAGTTGGTTGAACCTTTAGAATGCCTCTGGCACGTTCCACATATAGGGTACAAATTGGCACCCTTGATAATCTTTTTTCCTTAAAATAAATATTTGAGTTGTTGTTTTATTGCCTGTCACAAATTTTGGTTGAATGATATGTCTAAGTACAGTTTACTGCCTTGTTTTTGTTGGCGTTTTTTTATCCATTAACATTAAAAAAAGAAATGAAAAAAATATGTGCTTGAACATGTGCCTGGATTGCGTAAATGAAGTTATCACTCAGTAAGGTTTAGCTAGTTTGAGATCACATCTTTGATAAACACGTCTGCCAAAGAAGTGTAATTTTAAACAGAGATTGACCTGTATAAACAGTCAACACAACAATATTTGTAAAAATTCAGAAAAATAATGAGACGACTTACTCCAAATTATGTTTCCTCTTGTGTGTCAAAACTTTGAAGAATATTACATTTTTTGTAAACGGGAGGAAATCATGCGGTAACAAGGTTCCATGCAAACCGTGGGGTACAGCTAAACATTAAAATTGCAATGATGTAATAAATTATTTTTACAAAGAAATCTTCCTCAATACAGACTTATCCTTCCAGCATCCAAACAGATAATACAACTCTCTCAATACGTAGTACTTTTATTAAAGTCCTGGGGCCCGTTTCAATAAGGAGGTTCAACTAACTCTAGGTTAAACCTTGAACTCAGAGTTGGTTTACTTTGAGTATTTGGTTTCAGAACAGCTGATTTGAGTTAGTTCAATTTACTCTGGGTAGACTTACCCTGGGTTAGCACCACGACTATAAAAAGCCATCATCAATGGAGCTCCGATATTACGGTTCACCATGGCAACGGCACCAAAAAAAGCAACTTGGCGGCAGAAAGCGCTTGAGAGTGAGGCACACTTTCTGCTCTGCATACAGTGGATTTACTGATGTCCTGAAAATGACTGTAGTTTAAATATATAAATGGATAAATGTACCAATAAACAAACAAATGAATCATTAAATGAATGAAATGACAGAAATAATTTAAAAAAAATCGTATGTTCTCAATCGCCATGAGTGCTCTAGTTAGGCGAATGAGACGTCATGGTGTATAGGACACCTGTATAGGGCGTCAGACTCTCGTGCAAAATTAGACTGATCGCCAGTTCGCACCCTCCTCTGAGCAGATTTCAGTTGGAATGGCTGCACGTCAAAATTACTTATTTATTTTATTGCTTCATTTCTGCATGTATGTCTGTATTTATTAATTTCTTTATTCATGCACTTTATTTATACACTTTATTAATTCATTTCTCATTGTCCATAGAAAATTATGCTCTGATGTGATACACGTATGGTGGCTGATGTTATTGATGTAAGAATGGATGAGATATATTTTGATATATCTAATTCACTGTAAAGAAAAACGGTACAGTTTTAATAAAAATGCACAGGGAAATGACAAAATTCCACTCGGGTCCTAAATTGCTCTCCTGAAATCAAAGTACATTCCAATGAATTAATGCAGCCTCTTCATGAGTCCTCTATAAAAGCACATATGACATATAAGTCACTGAGACGGTCTCTGTGTGATCAAAATGTGTGCCATGAATGACTGTATTAATGAATGAATGAGTTACACCACTTGCTCTTGAAAAGGGGGAGGAGATCGAAATAAACTCTGGCAACACATTCTCACTCCTGACTCGTCACATATTTACGCTCGGTCAGTGCCCTTCGGCATCACTTTTGAACGCGCAGGGTACTCCTTTGGCGTTGTTTTTCGACGTGAAGGGCACGTGAATTTCACTGTTATTATGAAAATGTATATTAGTTATAATTTGCAATGATGATGTTTCGGGGTTAAATTCAAGTTTAATGGCCAGGATAATTGTGTTTACATGACGCTATTCAGACAGTTTGAGCAAGTAATGTAACAGTTTATTTATTGTAATATAAAACACATAATACAAGCAGTCACAATGTCGTTCAAAAATACAGATATTCCAAGGGTACCAACGCGAAACGATCGATTTGTATGAAAAACAGATGCGAAAGCGATCACCGTCCGCCGTAAATCTCAAATCCAGTGAAGGACGACATTCAAAATTTGCCGCCAGAGGAAGTTACGTCCGCTTCGATGACATTGGCTCTCGTTGGCTTTGAACGTGAAACGGTATTGGCTCCCGCAACCGACTCAGAACCGCTCAGTATCAGCTGCTCGTGCTCATTAGTTCTCACTTCACCCCACTTCAGTACTGTTGGGGTAACTGAATAATAAAATTGTTTTGAGTCGGAGGCACTGTCAAACACGCCAGAAAGTGAGTAATTCAAGTAACTTGTGATTAAGTGCGTAGTGGAGACTAGGGCTGTCACGATTATGAAATTTGGCTGACGATTATTTGTCAAATAAATCATTGCGATATGACGATTAATTGTCTGTTTTAGAGCTTTGACTTTTAATTCTCATACATTTTTATTCAGCTTTGAAACTACCATATTGTTCTGAACATAAAGACTGTTATTTTTCTTGGAAATACGTAGGAAAAAATTGGGTCACCATACTTAAGGTGTAGGCTTTTACCTGTCAATAATACAACCGCCAAATACTTGTAAATTAAGTAAATTGATCAGGAGTGAATTGAAGCCACCATTAAAATGCTATCAGTCATAGAAAAGCTTCTAGTCTGTTTTTTTCTCACTTGCAAGACTACAATGAAAGTTTACTTCTATGTTAATGAGATTTTGGTAGACTGGTTTTCACACTGAAATAATATAAAATTTTACTGCAGGTTATTTTTATGATATATGCTTTAGTCTTTTTTAAAGTGATTGTGTTGTGGTGGTACATTTTACAAGTATTACCATGCTTTAGTTACAATATACACAATAAAATATGCAATATGCAGATGCACTATAGCTCCCCTAGTGTCTTCAATAGAGATGTGCAATAATTGCGATGATCTGAAACCATCGCGATGAGGTCAAACAATCGCGATGAGACGATTATTTAATAATCGTGACAGCCCTAGTGGAGACGCGAACCGTTTAGAACGATTCAGTCCAATTTGGTGAACCGGATCGACCGGTTCACTGAAAAGAACCAGTTCAAAAGAACGATTCGTTCACGAACAGGCCATCACTATTAAATGGGTGCCGACCTCATGCATTCATGGACACGCACGGCATCTTCATGTAAAATTATCGTACGGCTTTGGTGCAAAAAGGTCTTCGAAACGAGTTGTTTGTTATATTTTGTAATGCTTTTGGTCAGTTTGTGCAATAAATACCCGTGACTGTACTTTTATTCGCGTGCTGTGTTTTATATGGCTGAGAAGTGGTTAGGGTTAGGTTTAGGGTGAGGTTTGGGTTAGGTGCTACAAAATATTAAAACCATAAATAATTATGAAATGCTAATAATTGCACGCATCTCGGTCTGGAGCATTTAGAAAACAGCAACGCAGTTCCCTGTTCGTCGAAAAATGATGCCAAAGGGGTAGTGTTGTCACGATACCAAACTTCGAGCGCTTGCGCAACCAAACCCGGAAGTGCTTGAAATGGTCGCACTCTCTACCGAGCACTTACACAGATACACACGGAAGCGTTTGAAAGTCTATCAAAGTAAAAATCAAACGCTTCCGTGTGTATCTGTGTAAGCGTTCGGTAGAGAGTCGCTTATAATTTGGAATGGCGAATGCATCCGCAGCGTCTCCAAGCTGTTGTGCAATGTTGACTCCTGTATGGCTCAACTCAAATGCTTTGGTTTCCAAAACGAAGGCAGCGAGTTACCACTGCTGAGTAATAAAGTCACAGGTGACAGCCATATACGACTCCATACTCACCGAGGTCCAAATGTCCGTTGTGAAACTTAAGGCCTTTGAGTTTCCAACAAGAGCAGAAATTTGGCCTCGCAGATCGCTGTACTTCAGAGACAGGGCGTTTGCAATACTGGAGCGGTTTGGGACAGTGTAGTTGGGCTCCATCGTCTTAATTTATTTTCTGAAGCCTTAGCCTTTAACTAAATGAACAGGGCCCATATTCATGAAAAATCTTATCGCAAGGAGTTGCTCCTAGTCACAAAATTCTAAGAAAATTCTTAGAAATGTGGGCGTTTCCCCTTAGAATTACAGAAAAGATCCCAGTAAAGAAGAAAGTAATTCATAAAGCATCTTAACCCTTAAAAGAGCTCTTAAGGTCCAAAATTTTAGGAGTAGCGAGGAGTTTCTTTAGCAGCAGAGAAAATGGACGAAACACGAAAAGTGAGAAGAAATGTGTTGCAATGCATGACAATTTCCATATTACTTTTAAGGTTTATCAGATTTTGTGTGTGTGTGTCCAACTTTTGATTATCTTGGTTTTGGTTTTCTTCTATAGCTGCTTTGATGCAATGCAAATTGTAAAAGCGCTATAAAATAAAATGACAATTTTAATAAGACACAACACATTAGATGTTTGTAACCGATCCTATTAGAGACACGCTAACATCTCCAAAACAGCGCAGAAATGCCATAGCGCCAGAAATAGAAGAAATCACTACATTAACATATTTAGCAACTGGAGAAATGCAGCTCTGCAGCAGAGATGATTTGGTTCTGTCACAATCTTCTATAGTGATCACACAAACAATTACAGCACTTACAGAGACTTATTGTGTCACTGTTCATTTTCTATCAAATACCTTGACATTAACAGCATGGTAAATAAAAAAATAAAGAATATATGTGTGTGTCTGTGTGTGTGCGTGAGTATGGTAACGCAGAAAAAAATGACGTGCAATTTCAAACTAATGACCCTATACTAGCGCTCTTCTTCCTTCTTGGCCAACCAACCAATCACAGTCTTCAAAAGTCTTCATAGCAACGGGGTCAGCCCCGCCTTCTCACTAAGATAAAAGTTTTTGTCTTTTCCTTGCTCAGAGTTGCTCTCAGATTGATCCTGAATCACTTTTAAGCTAAGACTCCTACGTAGAAGTTTTTAAGCTAAATTAAGAGCTTTCTTAGAGGATTCTTAGAAGCTTTAAGAATACGGGCCCAGGTCTCATAGCCATAGCGATGAACTCCACAATGGCATCTGTTTTATCTCTCTTTCTTTTCTCCGTTTTCGTAATTGTAGGATTTGCTGTGAAGTTTTTGGTGTGGTTGAGCATGTTGAAGCTAATGGCTGCGATACCTAGTAATGTACCTAATTATTAATAGGCTGGGTTAAAGTACGTGTTTTTTTTTCGCAAGGTATGTGTTTTTATTCGCAAGTATTTTCCAAGCAAATTAAAGGAGTCATATGGCACGAACACGTGCCTGCCTGAAACACCTCGTGTAACCACACCCCTGCGAATCTACGTCATTTCGTGGTACGATTTGACTAAGACCGCCCAAATCTATATGCAAGTAAGGCGACGTTATTGACGTTCACTCATGGGCGATTCATATTAAAGCGTGAATGAGAACGCTTTCGCGGGGGACGCCAGGTGTTCGAAAAAAAAAAGAATATTCGAATCTCAAAATTGAAAATCGAATTCCAACCCACAGAAAAAATATTTGAATATTCTGGTACAGCCCCATAAGTCATACAGTATTGATAATGTACATCAGCATAGACAGACCCCCCTATGAATATCTGGCCAAAATGTCCAGCGACCAACCCCAGTTATATTGTTCAGTTTATATTATTTGATTGGTTGAAATGACCTGCAACGTTTTTTTAACATTCCTTAATTTTTAATTGAATCTTGGAATGCCTTTATTATTTTGGGTCACATGGGTCTACATATTTGAACAAAAGAGTGATGAAAGGCATGTTGTTATGTTTGTCAAAGTGTTGGAATGTGAAAACTCGGAGCTTAACCTTCATCCAGCGTGAGATCTGTGTGTGCTCACTGCACATGGTGCCATGAGTGGAGTCGCCTTGATAGGCAGCTTTTCCTCTCACCAGATCCATTTCATTCTCTCACACAATTAAATTTGAGCTTTTGGGCCTAGGGATCATCTGTGTGAACTTCTGAACTGGCTTTTAAAGCCACCTGAATCTCCTTAATACTTTTTCCACTTAATACAAACACCATCATTTGATGTGTGTGAATGAATGTTTAACTTTGATTTCTAGGGCTTTGTACAGTCACCTCCACTTAAATCACCACTCTTCTCCAAAGGGAGTGAACTTTCTTGAGAAGCAGATGAATCAGTAGATGTTTTATTCTCAATAGTTGTTGAATAAAAGATTTTTCGCAAAGGATTTGTCTACGTTCTACTTTTTGAAAGGATATATTGTGGAGAGCGCTATAGACTCTACTGTATGTAGACTTTCCTGTAGCCAAGGTCACGGGTACGATCCCAGGGATTGCACATACTGTGAAAAAATGTGTAGTATAATGCAATGTAAGTCGCTTTGGATAAAAGCATCTGCCAAATGCATAAATGTATATCGTAAATGTATGTGTAATATATCTAGATTGTTTAAATATGTGGTCCTTTTGAAGGGAATCAAAATGAAGCTTCATAAGCACCACATATGTTCACTATTCTGTGTTATTATGAGTGTTATTATCATTTGACGAGTACAAGTCATTTTTACCGTTTAGGTAAAAAGCAAGCAAGCATCATGTAAAGAAAATGTTAAAATGGGAATTTTGTTCACATTGGATATGGATAAATGAATTTCTGTGTTTCTCTAAAAAGGTTTCAATGCCCAATGTCTTCATGATTCACTTGAAAGTTTGTGCCAGTTTGTATCGTGCGTGATGTAGATTGTGTGAAACACGTGAGTCAGAACATGGATGTGTGCTGGATCTTAATCCAGACGTCCGTTCTGTCCAGCACATTGGCACGCGTTTGAGTGTCGGTGGGGTGTGTGTGTGGTGAGGGATTATGGGAGAGTCATACAGACAGACGCAGGTATGACGTGATGATCTATTATTACTGAAGGCAGACGTCAACGCTCTGCTCCGGGCAGTGGTATAAGAGTTTTCTTTATTAAAACCGTTGATGATGCGTTCTCTGTGGATAATGTGTACATGTGGGTGGATCTTGGGAGAAAAACAGTTTGACTGAGTATAGTCAATATGAACCCGGTTTACTTGATGCATATTCTGTTTTTCAATTTTTTGTTATGCAAATGAAACACACTGCATGTTAGGGATGCCACAATACTCGGTTCGGTACGACCTCCACGGTTCAATACGTGTAAGTGAATTGCGGTTTTGGCCAAGACATCAGAACCGAGCTGAACCAAAAAACGAGGTTCGTATTGAACCGTGGGTGAGCTGTATTGTTGCATCCCTAGTGCATGTTATTGCAAAGATGAAAATGTTCACACGTGTGATCATTGATCAAATATAATAACTTGCCAGGGCATGCTACGAAAAAATTTAGACAGAAGATTTAGACAGAGCCGCTTGTTTGTGTGAGGTGTGTTTGTCGCAGTGCTTGTTTGTGTGTGATGTAAATGGCAAACCCCGGAAGCGAAGTTTAAATAGGGACGCACAATATTATCTGCACGCAGATATTATCGTCTGATATTGGCTTATAAATTAAATCTCGGCATCTACTGATATGAAAAATTACACCGATATGATTTGCCGATAAAAAAGACGTGTTGATTTATGTGTAGGCGTTCTGACATGAGAGTGCACTCGCAAAGACACCAGCTGTCACATAGCACATGACATGAGTACTAAAGTTCATTTTCATGTCTTATCGCGTCTGAACTGTCATATGAACACAGGGTTGTGTTAAAAACACACAAGGTTTTAGGTTAAGTCAGTGTTCTGACATTTTGTGCTACCATTAAGAGTGGAACTGCAAGGGGTCCGCTAATTACTGTTTACTCACAGGCAACTTTTTGTTAAAAATGTACAGCATGGGTACAGAAATATAACAACCAATGTTGTTCTCTTTAAGGTGTGCGTGACTGCGCAGACCTATAGTAAACTGTAGTGTTCTAGTAGTAAATTGATTAACACTAAGTATAAGTATACTTATATTTACTAAACTAATATTTACTATAGTAAGTTTCAAAAACACTATTGTATCCTGATAAACTACACATGAATATTTTTTTCTAATATAGCAAACGGTTTATACTTGTTACAACTGTTTGGCCTGTGCTACAAAACTTCAAACCTCTGTAGCACCAGTGCTACGTACAAAATTTTTTTTTACAGCCCTGCTTCCCTGCCTCAACATCTATTCTACATCTGTTGGTTTATGTTAGGGATAGTGTTGTCACGATACTGGAATTTCTAACTTCGATTCAATACCTAAAAAAATATCGATATTCGATACCATTTTCGATACCACGGGGAATAAACTGCCATAGCAATAAGGCCCTATAAGCAATAGCAATATAGGCCTTTTTAATTTTTATTTGAAGTTAAATTGAACAAGACTAGACAATGAGGTATATATTTTTACATTATTTATTAATTGTTAATCTAATGTTAATTTTACGAATACATTTACTATTTAAAATCAAAGTTGTATTTGTCAGTATTAATGGACCAGACCCTGTTGAAAAAACCAGCCTATGCTGGTTTGGTATGTTTTGATGCTGGTTTGTGCAGGTTTAAACTGTTCATGTGCTGGTTTAAGATGGTCATATGCTGATTTAAGATGGTTCTTAGCTGGTTTAAGATCAAACCAGCATCGATCAAAACATACCTTACCCAGCATATACTGGATTTTTCAACAGGGGAGTTTACATAAATAGTTGTATTTTTTAACTAACATTTAAAAGAGATTAATAAATACTTGAACAAATGTATTGCTCATTCATTGTTCGTTAATGTTAGTTAATAGCCTACATTTTTATTTGGCTAAATTGGCTTTTATTCACATAGGCCCATACTGTAATCATTGATCAGCGCACAAACTTAAACGCAAGAAGTGTTGCAGAGACTCCGCACTGGACATCTTTCTAACATTAACAACTTTTAACCGGAGCGAATGAGACGAGTGGATGAATCATTGAACAGCGCACACACATAGAGTGCTATGGTAAACACTGGAGTGCAAACGTGTATCACACGCGAGAACTGTTGCGGAGACTTTACTCGCACCAGCATTACTTCAAACATCAAATTAACCGGAGCGAACGAAACGAGTGGATAAAATTATTGATCAGCGCACATACATGGATGGCTATGGTAAACACGGGAAGCGTAACGAGCGTGCACCACGCCAGATGTGTTACTGAGACTGGCCATCTTTTCTAACATAAACACAATTTAACTGCCACAAACGAGTCAAGCATGTGAGAGGAGGCGGGGCTCTGTTGTTATGCGTTCACGTGCAGTGTGTGTTAACTCACTGCCGGAAAAGAGAAAGAGAGCGGGAACGCGCAGCTGATATCGATACGTGGGACATGGGTATTGGAACCGTTTCAGATTCTTCAGTATCGATACTTATCGAAATATCTATATTTTTGACAACACTAGTTAGGGATGCACCGATACCAAGCTCGTGTACTCGTACTCGTACACACCGATACCAAAGACCGATACATACATGGAGACCTATGATTTCCGCAATGCGGAAAACGCGGACGGAATCCAGGCATTTCCTAACAAGAAATTAGCGCTGAACAGCTAACGTAACAGTTAACGAAATATTCAGATACTGTTTAAATATGTATTCTGCTTGTTTTACGTTGCCGTGTGTGAAAGAGTGGTGCGGTTGCGTGTACTGAACGCATTGTGCTTGTGGAGCTTTCAGCGCCAGCGTGTCACTGCACGAGGACACGAACACTTAAACAAACACCATTTGCGGCGATCCGTCAAAATAAAAGTCTGGTTGACTTGAACAAGTTATAATACACTCACATTTTACCACACCTCCCCCCTTAAATGTTTTATAATTTGACCACAGAGTATATTGTTTACTTTAGTAAACTGAAGTAAATGTGCTAGTAAAATTGTGCTACTTATCATAAAAAATAGAACTTGATTAAAAATAGTACTTAAATTTAAGTAGACCTAAAAACAAAAGAAAAAAAGAAAATGTACCAGTAAGATACTGGTTTATTAACATTATTGTACATTATACAGGCATCGGTTATAGGTATCGGCATCGGCGAGTACCAGGAAAAAAAATACTCGTACTCGGTCTTTAAAAATGGTATTGGTGCATCCCTAGTTTATGTTGCCAAATAAATATTTAGACATTGTTTTAGGCTAGTGTTTTGGGTAATGCAGCTTTGTCCAAATCTCACATTCAAAGAAGTAATTTCATGCTGGCCAAGGTTGCAGTGATACTTGATTTAAAAAGGTGTGTTAGGTTTGGGAGAAGTCAAGATATTCTCAAGGGTGAACTTGAAAGTCCTGTTTAATTTAAAAACACACTGTGTTACAAGAGTAAAATAGCTTGTGAATTGAAGCCTTGATTTAAAGCTACATTTTTAGAACAGTCTTTGCAAAGAAACTAGACCTAAGGACTGCATCAGAAATCCCAAAACTCTCTCAGTCCTCAGCAAGATTTGCTTCACAAGGTTTTGTGTCAGGCTTGACTCTACCTAAATGTTTGATTTCTCTTACACACAGCTTTTTGAAAACCTTTGTCTAAGATGAGACAAAGATTTGGTGAAACAAACTTGTCTGGAGGCTTTGTCCAAAGGGACAAAATGAAAAAGGCAAGAATGAGTCCTATCGCCATTTCAGCCTGCACTTTATTGTTTGTCGGATAAAGTACCCTGGGTCTTTGGGGATCTCCTGACATTAAACGTGCCATTTACATGAACCGTACGCTGATATGATGCTGCTGTGTGACTGAAGCCGGTGTTAGTTCCTTCACTGAGATGTCTCCCAGAAGTCATCTATTCTTGTTTGGTTTGACCTCTGTTTGCTCCTTATCGCTCTTTCTTGCTCTTTTTTTTTGACACCTTTTATCGTATATATCGTCGGCGATCTGACGATCTTAAATCGTGGTCGATCTTGAAGGCGTCCTCAATCCACTTTTTTCAACGGAATCGTGAGGATCATGATCTTGTCTGTCGTCTAAAACAAGAGGTGTGTATGGCATCATTCAGCGCTGCACAGATCCATTGGCGTATGACATTGAAGCTAGGGCTGTCACTATCATGAACATTAGCTGATGATTAATTGTCTGTTTTAGGGCTTTGACATTTAATTCTCATACATTTTTGATTTGGCTTTGAAATCACTATATTGTTCTGAATATAAGACTATGTTTTTTTTCTTGGAAATACATTGAAAAGAATGGGGTCATGGTCATCATATATTCAAGGTGTAGGCTTTTACGTGTCAATAATACAACCGCCAAATACTTGTAAATTGATCAGGGGTAAATTGAGGCCACCATTAAAATGCCATCAGTCATAGGAAAGCTTCTAGTCTAGATTACAATAAAATTTTACTTCTGTTAATGAAATTTTGGTAGGCTGATTTTCACACTTAGATTAACTTAAATGATATCAAATTGTACTGCAGGTTATGTTTATGGTATATGCTTTAAAGTTTTCTTTTAAAGTGATTGTGTTCTGGTTGTACATTTTACCAGTATTACCCAGAGGTCGCGTTAAATTAACCGAAAATTCTCGTCATTGACTGATTTTTTTTTACCAGTGACGGAAAAATCTGAAGGCCGTCTGTCATTTTGATGGATTACAATGAGGGCAGTTTGTAATTCTCCTTTATGTCAAGTTGGTAGCATTCAGTCATTTCGTTTCATCAGAACGTGATTGTAAGTGACCGGAGGAAAGGACGCATGTTTCCCCTTCATAAGGCCCGATTCACATTTCGCGTCTTTCCCGTTTGCGTAGTAGTTATTTTAAATGTAGACAAATAGGGGGCGACGCGGTCATGCGCGGCGCGCACATTTTTCTAGGCACGTCGGCGCCGCATCGAGTTGGAAATAGTTCAACTTTTTGGAGTGCTGCGCGTGCACAGCGAGTCATTTGAAGAGAGAAAGGTGCGCGACTTGCGTTTTCCGTGCGGTTTTAGACGCGAAATGTGAATCAGGCCTTAATCATAAACGCCTCGCCCATTCAGGAAAACCCACGCGGGATCAGTGGAGACTCGCGGTGCGGACCCAGGTGCGTGTATAAACAAGGCATTAGACTATGACTGCTCACCACAGTCTAATTTGTTTCACCATAGTTTCAAAACGAACTGAAAATCTTTTTACACTTTTCATAATAACACAACGATAACGTTGTTTCTGGATCTGATTCTGCGATGCATGCATCTGTCACTTAATCAGACCCCCGCGTCGCGTGCTCACACATACATACAGGCGCGCGGTGGTGCGGTGTTTACAGACTTTACAGAGAGCGATAGTGACTAGTGTCATTTTGGATAAACCTTAGCTGTGTCCCAAATGACATACTATGCACTATGCACTTAAACTATGCACTCAACCATGTAGTGTATGAATTTTAGAAGGGTAGTATCGTACCAAATGGAATACTAAACGGTTTTATAGTAACCGGAAGTATATCGGTTTCCCAGATGTGCGCAAATGAGGTCAATCGCATGGCACAATGCGTGTGAATAAAAATCCACTTGAACATTGTACAATTAATGTAGTTTTTTATCGGTTTTGCCCAGCATTACTTTGCTCATCATCAGATTGAAGCGTTATCACTCTGCAGGAGAGTTGCTTGAGCAGTGTCTGATAGCCCCGCCTCCCTTCCGCTACATAAGCGAACTGCGAGCGTTGAGTGCGTGAAGTGTCCACAGTTCCACACTTCATATTTTCGGTTGAAAAAGTGCATCATCCGGGTACTTAAAGTGCACTTCTTTTTTGAGGATTTTAAATGTGAATGCACTACTCACACTATTTATACTACAAAATGGCGTAGAATAGTGCGCAAGTGTGCGATTTGGGATGCACCTCTTAACTTTAAGTAAGTGTAAAAATGTCTCTCTCTCATCCCGATGAGGTCAAACGATCACGATGAGACGATTATTGCATGTATGAATTAGTCATACTGAATTCATTATTCGAATCGCCGTGCTGCGAGGTCTGAACAGCTTAATGATTTTCTGCTAGATGGCTGTGCTGATTGTCCATAATATATCACGTGTCTGCCTCGCATGTCACATATCAGTAACAAATCAGTAAGTTAGCTAGCGGCATGGCAAAAAAGGACTCTGGCACCAACTAATACTGAAGTGTTTTTCAGCAGGGCTGTACAGTGCGACATGCAAATTGGTCTGTGCGAAGAAAAAATTACCAGTCTAGCACGCGTGCAATACAGTTTTGCAAGTGCATTAGACAGAGCAGCTTGTTTGTGTGAAGTGTGTTTGTCCTTGTGCTTGTTTGTGTGTGACGTTAATCGATGGTGCACCACTAATTTACTTAGTTTTAGTCTATTGTGTTCTATATTTCCCGGCTGCATTGAGTTCCTATATATCTAGAGCCCTATGATTTCTGTGATGCGGACGCAGAATCCTGCTATTTAAATCTGTCATCTGCCGGTTCTGCGTGTATGAGTGAATGTGTTGCACAGTTTCACGTGCTACACGCTTGACGCTCATGAATTTGTATGTGTCTCACTGTATGAGGACATAAACACATGAACATCATGTCCAGAGTTGCACTGAGAGTTTACTTGCATTTACCTGTTTTCACTGTTTGTGAAAAACTATTGTCACTGAACTACACACACTGAAACTCAAGCTTCTATTGTGGGAGCGTCTTCATGACGACATCTTCAAAATGAAACGCAGGTTAACCTAAACGCTCGAATGAAAAAATACTGTAGTGTTCTATAGTATTTGATATAGCAAATTGTGGAATTGTGGTGATGACTTTTACCCGTGACGGTTCGGTACGAATACACATACCGTTACACCCCTAATATACAGTACATGCCACAATGACTTTTTTTTCAAATATTACTTGCTAAATCTTTCTAAATCTGTTCTTTTTATTTGATTTTCTATCAGTCGTGCATTAATTCGCTGAACTAACATCTAATGTTTGAGTCCTTTTGCCCTTTTCATTTAGTTCGGCTCTTTAGTAGTGATAGACCTCTCCACTGCATAACCCTACGGCTCGCCTGATTTAGAAATTAAAGTCATCTTCTACTTGCCATTTAATAAGGAACACACATCAAATTATAATTAGGGGGGCGAAGAGCTCTATTGACTTGGCCCACCCTGAGCACACATCCCTTCAAGAAATATATTCACAGTATTCTGTGTAGTTTCCCAATATGTAATAATTACACGTGTTGTCTGAATTTATATAGTCTGGTTATTGTTTGCTTTCTTTGAGATTGAAAGTTCTTATATTTAAGCTTAGGAGAGCGTTGTTCTATTATGGCATCAAAGAAGAAAATTCCCATTACTCTATTGAATTTAGAGACTTTGAGGGAGCAAACACCTATAAACAGGGCTCGACATTATGCTTGTCCGGGACAAGTAAATGTTTTGTATGGGCAAGTGAGAGAGAATTTTACTTGCCCGACCGGACAAGTAACTTGAAAAAAAACACTCAGGGCTGTACAGTGCGATGAAAAAGTCGGTCTGTGCTAAGAATAAATTAAAAAAATATGCAAGTGCAGTTCATCATGAATAGGCAGGTAACTGACAAATGACATTAATGTACATACAAATGGATAAATTAGGGCCATACCATTTTTAGTTTACCTAAATTTGTTTAAATTTTTCTAAGTTCTGTGTTTTTCATTTTTTACTGTACAATAGTGTTTATTTTTCCACATAAATTACTGTAGTATACTATAGTATTTACTATAGTAAACTGCGGTAAAATTCTTAGATACTATAGTGTTTTTGAACTTTACTATAGTGTATATAGTGTTTATCAATTTACTACAAGGGCACTACAATTTTCAATGGCAAATACTATGAACACTCAGACAAAAAATACTGTAATGTGTACTAATTTAACGGGACTTTTTATTTCGATGGGTCTTCGGGAAGAAGTTTTTTGAGTTTTTTGTGTGTTTACCGATAGCCTCACTCAAACAGTACG
Organism: Triplophysa rosa; assembly: GCF_024868665.1. Lineage (NCBI taxonomy): Eukaryota > Metazoa > Chordata > Actinopteri > Cypriniformes > Nemacheilidae > Triplophysa > Triplophysa rosa. The sequence goes on along the minus strand of NC_079901.1, from coordinate 23,540,921 downwards.
CTAAAATAAACTAGCAACTCTGGAGATGAAGTTCATGTGTTCATATCCTCATACAGTGCAGACGCAGATAAATCCTCGACCATCACTTGTGTTGTATGTTAAACTGTGCACGTAATTCACTCAGACACGCAGAGCAGCCAGATGACATTTAAATAACAGGATTCCGCGTCCGCATCTAGTTACGTTACATGGACGGTGCGCCATTGATCATTGATTATTGTCACACACAAACAAGCACAACCACGACATACGCACTTCACACAAACACGCGGCTCTGTCTAATGCACCTATTCTTATTATTCTAATGTCGAGCCCTGAATTATGTTGACACTTCAAATGAAATGTCATTATTTATCTTTGGACAAGTAATTTTTGTACTCGGACTGTGAATGATAAATTTACTTGTCCGAAGGACATGTCAAGCCCTGCCTATAAACTAGTTTGCATTTACAAACTATGCATTCATGGTATTTTTTTGATCAGTATGTGTGTTCCTTGGGGTTTAAACCCATGACCTTTCTGCTGGTAATGCAATGCTTTACCAATTGAGCTACAGAAACACAGCTTGCAATGACGTCCTTATCACTAACAAACTGTTATGCATGCTTCACTTTCTGCTAAAGGTGTCTTTGTTTGGAGTAATAGTGTTCTGGGTCAGTCTGTCTGGTGCAGGCTGCCGTATTAATCAGACGGGATTTACCCACTGTCACCACATCCAATCAAGGTGTATCATTTTACAGATTGAGTCACCCAGCGTTTTGATTGTGCTTTCCTCTCCATCTGGAATAAACTTAAGTTTCATTAATAGCCACCTGGTGCTCTCTGTTTGCTCTTGCATCCTTTGTATAGTAGTGTAATGTTAACATATGTTGATTTCAGCGGTTGTGACATCATATAGACATGACTAAATCGATTCTGTTTATGAATCAAGCCTTATAGACCTCTTTTTGGTTTTGTTTTCCAGTTTGGCAGGCATCACGGTGGGCATTGACGTCACATGTACGTTGCCAAGTCTCTATTGGACCAGCCGCTCACCAAACGACCTGAGCCTGCTGAGGTGTGGAGCGGATACGAGATGCCGTTCAATACTCCAATTCTTGCTACCAGCTTGTCGATAAGATGTATCCAGGGGTCCCTGAGATCCCAATACCAAATTGAGGGACGGCTTCCTATAACACAATGTTTGGACTCAGCCTCCAGAACTAATCCAATTTAGCCTTTGACCCCACTTACAGTGTGAAGGTACTGCCTCTCTGAATGTGTAAGAATAGGCATTGTCATTCACAACAGGTTGTGGTTGTGCCTACTGTATAAACTAAAGGGTTTGGGCTTTTTTGTCTACCTGAATGTAAGCCCTTAGAGGAACATGCTGGTCTGTTCGGCAGCTTCTCAGCCGGGTGCAAAGAACATTGCTGTATTTGGAGGTTATCCATGCTACTTAACCTTGTTTGAGGGCAGTGGTGGAGCGGCACCATTTGTTTTCGCAAGGTGGTCGTGGCCCGTGCGATTCTCCAGAGTGGCAGTTCTGATGCTCTGTGGGCGGCTGTGAAGCCAGCTCAGGCCTGGAACCGATACTTGACTCTCACTCCGCTTCTGAACTGCCCACTTGGTCCATCTGATGAAGTAGACACCTGCTGAAGGGGAGTTGAACATCAGTACAGTGTCATTTCTGACCCTGTGCACCATAAACATTACTTTTTGTGATGAAGATAATTTTTACATTAAGGTGAGTATTATGATTATTTTAGTTAGTTACTTTATTGTATCCCCATATGGAAAGTGAGTTTGCAGCTTGTTTACAAGCATCCAAGAATCACGAAAGGCGTACTTACTGTAAACCACAGTAAATTAATATATGACCAGAACAGCTAGTCATTGGTTATCAACTATGAAAAATTTGATCGCATAAAGGATAATTTTGTCCTGGTTTTCATACAGCGCAAAATACTTTTTGCCAAACCAGGGAATACAGAATTTCATTACACTTTCATAAAACATCAGAAGCATTCTGACATTGAAAGTAGTTTTTCTAAGAAATGCACCCTCTGTTGTGTCTTCGTACTTATGTAATCGGTCCACATATTCCATTTAAGCCTATAGTCATATAGTAGTTTTGTGTAAATATATCTCCCAATTTCCAAATAAAAATGTTTTTTATTTGCATTTATTTGACATTGGTCAGAATAACAAAAAGATGCAATGTTTGTTGATTTTGGATACTGCAAAGAAAACAAGTTCACAGTCATGTTTAAACGACACAATACTGTTTTAAATGTATTTAGGATCAGTTCAAAAATGAATATATGAAGGAAAAAGTCTGTTTTGCATTTTTTGTCAATCTGTCAATCTATACTGGACGTGTCAATACAACCATTTCTTAAATAGTTTAAAGGCCTTTTTGTGAATAAGAGCTTGATTATATAATGTAACGCTAGACAATGATGACAGAAAGAAGGGATGTTGCGTTAATGGCGTTAACGTGTTAATCTGAAAAAAAAATAATCGCATGTGTTAACGGCTGTCAACGTTAACGTATGCGATAAATTTTTTCAGATTAACACGTTGACGCCATTAACGCAACATCCCTTCTTTCTGTCATCAATTACATTCATATATTACATTTTATATATGTAATTTATATATTTATATTTAAAATGTAATATATGAATGCAATTGTTTGTTTTTATATCTAAGTAAAGTACGAATCATTTTAGGTTCTTCCAATCCATAATTGAACCATAAATTCAATCCATAGTATCTTGATGAGACTGTCTATCATCAGCTCGCACTATTTCAGTCGAATTGATAAAACGAATCATGGTGTTGCTGGCAGGCCAGCGTTGATTAGCATCCTCATTTGTTTGGCATAAATTACAGGAAAGCATAGACAGTCTTCATTGTGGCTGTGAGCGAGCTTGGCTTCTTTCAATTAACACTTCATAGACTCTTTACACTGCAGGGGAACGCAGACGCGCTATGTTCATACATCACTCTGCTCCATTGTGATCTTGTTTACTGAAGTTAATCTTTTGCTGAATTAGCTTATGAAAGTATTGAGCGAAATTCCTTACATGGAGTGTTGTCGTGACTTTATTTACTAGCGCTGTGCGTTGACATTCACAGATTCTTGTTTTAGAAGACTGCATTAGAACCCATAGACGCCGCAGCTATTGAGTCATTTCATTGATTTTTTTCTGGGGGGTGTAATGTATTGATGTGCTTTGGCTCCATACACAAACTGACCTTTTGGTTGACTTTATGGCTTATGTTTTTAGGGAGCGGAGGGCGAGACTGACCACAGGTGACGGAAACGTCGGCGGCATGTCCCGCCAAAAGCTGGCATGTCACAAACACTCGGAATGCTTCTGGGACAGCTTTGTGCCAAACCTGTGGTATGTCACAGGTGGGAGAACAGAATGAGAACAAGCATCCACCCACGACACACAAACAAAAACAATCATGACACGTTTACTTGAGCTCTATCTGGCCAGCGCAGGTTTTTGCTTCTGCTCTCTGGAGGACGCATGAGGTGCTGACCTAACCAGCCAATGGACCTGACGGCAGATCTGGAGGTGGTTGACCAGTCCCATGTGTGACATTTATTAAACTATGAACTAGATTCATACTTTCTTTAGAAAATGTGCGTGGTGCTTGTCTGTGAAATCTGGTGGTTGTTGCCAGAATGTAGTTTTGTGGTTGCTATGATGCATTGGTAAAAAAAGCTTCATATTTTTGTATAGGGGGTGTAGTGATGCCTGACTTAGTGCCATTTATAGTATGCAATAGTGTTGTCAAAAATATCGATATTTCGATAAGTATCAATACTGAAGAATCTGAAACGGTTCCAATACCCGTGTCCCACGTATCGATATCAGCTGCGCGTTCCCGCTCTCTTTCTCTTTTCCGACAGTGAGTTAACACACACTGCACGTGAACGCATAACAACAGAGCCCCGCCTCCTCTCACATACTTGACTCGTTTGTGGCAGTTAAATCGTGTTTATGTTAGAAAAGATGGCCAGTCTCAGTAACACACAGAGTCTCCGCAACAGTTCTCATGTTTAATGCACGCGTTTCTGTCTTTATGTGCGCTCATCAATGATTTCATCCACTCGTCTCGTTCGCTCCGGTTAATTTGATGTTTGAAATAATGCTGGTGCGGGTAAAGTCTCCGCAACAGTTCTCACGTGTGATACACGTTTGCACTTCCGTGTTTACCATAGCGCTCTATGTGTGTGCGCTGTTCAATGATTCATCCACTCGTCTCATTCGCTCCGGTTAAAAGTTGTTAATGTTAGAAAGATGTCCAGTGCGGAGTCTCTGCAACAGTTCTTGCGTTTAAGTTTGCGTTTCTGTCTATATGTGCGCTGATCAATGATTACAGTATGGGCCTATGTGAATAAAAGCCAATTTAGCCAAATAAAAATGTAGCCTATTAACTAACATTAACGAACAATGAATGAGCAATACATTTGTTCAAGTATTTATTAATCTCTTTTAAATGTTAGTTAAAAAATACAACTATTCATGTAAGCTCCCCTGTTGAAAAATCCAGTATATGCTGGGTAAGGTATGTTTTGATCGATGCTGGTTTGATCTTAAACCAGCTAAGAACCATCTTAAATCAGCATATGACCATCTTAAACCAGCACATGAACAGTTTAAACCAGCACAAACCAGCAAACCAGCATCAAAACATACCAAACCAGCACAGGCTGTTTTTTTCAACAGGGTCTGGTCCATTAATACTGACAAATACAACTTTGATTTTAAATAGTAAATGTATTCTTAGATTAACAATTAATAAATAATGTAAAAATATATACCTCATTGTCTAGTCTTGTTCAATTTAACTTCAAATAAAAATTAAAAAGGCCTATATTGCTATTGTTTATTAGGGCCTTATTGCTATGGCAGTTTATTCCCCGTGGTATCGAAAATGGTATCGAATATCGATATTTTTTTTGGTATTGAATCGAAGTTAGAAATTCCAGTATCGTGACAACACTAGTATGCAAACAGTCGTTTAGTTGGACTCTGTTTGAACAGTTAAATATAGTATTTTGGATTTTACAGATAACTTTTAATACTCTGGAATTGACTATTTCTGTGGTATTTTTATTATTATTACATTTACATTTAGTAGACGCATTTATCCAAAGTGACTTACAGAGAGTTCAGGGAGCAATACAGCGATTACTATTATGATATATTGTTAACATGACTAATAATATTTCAGCTTGAGATCACTTTTATTAATAAAACTGAAACGGTAATTTCTTCTTGACCAGCGTTGTTAACGTCTTACGAAGTGGTCTGTAAGGTGATGAAATGATCAAATATGGGAATGCAGAAATAATATGAATGTTTTGTGGGAAATTCAATGAAAACATAATATACTGAGAGAGATGGGAAAAGTGTTAGACTAGAAATACTGGATGTGACTTTTCATTAATAAAATAACATCTGGAAAACAAAAGCAAGGATAACAAGGATATCGTCACATTTTCGCTTCTTTACCGAAGGAGATAACATATTTCCGAAGCACACTCTGTAGAGCAGTTGCCGTTTAGGGCTACCGTAGAAACAAAATGGCGAATTCCATGCAAGGGGACCGGCGGTGTATGTAGATAGAAATAGCTCAGTCTAAGGTAATAAAAACATAACACTTCATTATGTAAGGTCTGTAAAGACATAGTTATGTGTATTGTATTGCCTTTCTCTCAATAGATCCTCCAAAAAATTCCTTTAAATAGTATATTAGTAGCATTCAATTTTGCTGTTTTTGCAAATTTATATCAAGACTCAAACCTGATGTTGATATTGTTGACCCGGCCTAGATGGTCCTGGGGCCCGTTTCAATAAGGAGGTTCAACCAACTCTAGGTTAAACCTTGAACTCAGAGTTGGGTTACTTAGAAATGAGAAACTTTGAGTTTTTGGTTTCAGAACAGCTGATTTGAGTTAGTTCAATTTACTCTGGGTAGACTTACCCTGGGTTAAGCGCGTGCACCGCGACTATAAAAAGCCATCATCAATGGAGCTCCGATATTACGGTTCACCATGGCAACGGCACCAAAAAAAGCAACATGGCGGCAGAAAGCACTTGAGAGTGAGGCACACTTTCTGCTCTGCATACAGTGGATTTACTGATGTCCTGAAAATGACTTTAGTTTAAATATATAAATGGATAAATGTACCAATAAACAAACAAAATAATAATTAAATGAATGAATAAACAGAAATAATAAAAAAATCATGTTCTCAATCGCCATGAGTGCTCTAGTTAGGCGAATGAGACGTCATGGTGTATAGGACACCTGTATAGGGCGTCAGACTCTCGTGCAAAATTAGACTGATCGCCGGTTCGCACCCTCCTCTGAGCAGATTTCAGTTGGAATGGCTGCACGTCAAAATTACTTATTTATTTTATCGCCTCATTTCTGCATGTATGTCTGTATTTATTAATTTCTTTATTCATGCACTTTATTTATACACTTTATTAAGTCATTTCTCATCGTCCATAGAAAATTATGCTCTGATGTGATACACGTACGGTGGCTGATGTTATTGATGTAAGAATGGATGAGATATATTTTGATATATCTAATTCACTGTAAAGAAAAACGGTTTTAATAAAAATGCACAGGGAAATGACAAAATTCCACTCGGGTCCTAAATTGCTCTCCTGAAATCAAAGTACATTCCAGTGAATTAATGCAGCCTCTTCATGAATCCTCTATAAAAGCACATATGACATTAGTCACTGAGACGGTCTCTGTGTGATCAAAATGTGTGCCATGAATGACTGTATGAATGAATGAATGAGTTACACCACTTGCGCTTTAAAAGGGGGAGGAGATCGAAAGAAACTCTGGGTTTACCAAAGAAAACCTGCTCCCGACCAGGTTAGGTTCACAGAGTAAGTTACTATGGTTACTGACTCTGAGTATAAGTTACCTCTCCTTTAGAAACGGGCTTGAGTTACCCCGCTTTCTCGGGTTTGACATACTTCACATTCTGAAACGGAAAACCCAGAGTTTCCCTCATTTCAGGGTTAATATACTCAGAGTTTTCACTAAACCTGCTTTCTGAAACGGGCCCCTGGTGTCCTATCTAGTTAACTTAAGTTACCTCTACCAACTACTCAAAAAAGTATGATTCAGTTGTTCAACAGATTTAGTTATTCATAGATGGTTTGAGAATCCCAGATGGAGATTTAGGCTTTTTTCAAAGGCTGTTGTGCACCTTTCATGAATAGCAAGTACTTGCGCATTCAAAAGGTGTTCATAAGAATGTGTTTGAAAGGAAAGAGCTGTAATGTTGCCAAGTAAAATCACTGTAAATTCAAACTGGGTATAAAAGAGTTTAATGCTTTAGCCTTGACATATAGGCTAGCACATTGCATTTTCTGTTTTTTTGTGGGGGAATTATGCAAAGTTGTGCAGAATGGGTTTAAATTTGGTTAAAATAGGTAAAATGGAGCCGACAACACTACACTCCAAACACGTAAGAATAATGCAGGGTAGAAATCTGCTGCGTTTCCATCTGGGCTCGATACTCTTGACTGTTTAGTCAAGAGATTAGCAGTAGAAACTATTATCAGCTTACAGTTCTCCGGGCTGTGATAGACATTCATTCAAAAACGACAATGAAGAAGAAGAGAATTTTAAGCGGAACACTTTAAAAGTCGCGAGTAGATTAAACCGTGTTACACCTGACAGCCAATAGGTGGAGCTGTTTCTAGAACCGTGCATGCACCCTCGGGTCACTCGTTTTACTTATTTTTTGCTCCTCTGAAGAGCATTTTGCTGTAGTTGCTCGCTCATTTAAATCCATTGAGCGAGACATGTCGCTTGTGGTCTGTTTCAAGCCCTGCGGTGGATCGCTGTGTGTGCCTTTAAGTGCGTCACTAAACAGAACGTGGGAGAGCAAGTCGCAGCGTTCTGTAAAGCTTTTGCTTGTACATTTGTATATTTTAAAGGCCTTGGCACACATTAAAATCATCTTGTAAACCTTGGGCTGTCTTCACAGTTGTCATTACTGATTAAAACGTTGAATGTAGATGGGTGCTTTAATCAGCTCTGGAGGTCTTTGCAAGGTGATGCTCAAGAGTGCAGCGTATCAAACTCCTAAAATTCTGGCTCTCTGTATTATGGGTAGAAGACGGAAGAGATTTGGAGATCCAGGTAGTGACACCGTGGGGAAAAGAATTGCATTTGACACTGAAATGGAATGAATCGATTCTGATTTACGCCTAGGTGAAGAAATACAAAGAGCGGTGCGGCAGAAAGACTCGTCTTGTTTATGTACTGGAGGTCAGTCGGCGATGCGCATACAAATGCAGACATGCGCAAATTGAATTTTTTTCGCCGTGGCCGGTGTGCAGTCCCTCTGGGTTACGTGATGGCAAAGCAATTCCTTGTGGAATCGCAAACACGTGCTCTCTTGAGGCCACTGCGCTCACCGCCAACGCAGGAGTGTTTGAGTGAAATGAAAAGTTATTATAAACGCTGTCGGCTTGGCTCATGATTTTTAATTAGATGATGTTTATTAGTTCTTGCAGATTTGATAAAAGGCATTTAAATGAGGTTGTGTTTAAACCCTGATCGTAAACAGAGACTTCTGCTTGTTTTTAATGACCAAGAACTTGATGTCTTTTTGAAAACAGAACTAAGTTGTCACATCTTTTTGAAATGTAAATCTGCACGTTACTTTTTATACTTTTCCGTATGCGTTTTGAATTAAAATGCCGTTTTCAGTGAAATCTGAAAATAATCTTTCTAAGCTTGCAAATCGGGGGAAGGAGGCAGATTCGAACACAAAACAAACTGCGTATTATATCTACTTGGGTTGCACGGTGTACCGGTGCTACGGTAGCATCGCGATGCCTCTCTATTTTTGAAACGGTAGTATCGTAGTACCGTAGTTAATGTTGCATATGCGCATTAATATTTATTTGAACACTTACATCTGCCGGTGTTTATGAAAGGTAAATGAATGTGTGTTTTTAATGTCTAGGAGGAGTTAATGATTCAAATTGGCGATTTGAACAGTTGGTTAATGATTCACTAACTCAGTAGAAAATTGACGCCACCTACTGGCCGTTTTAGTTATGCATTTAAAGTAAGCCTAATATTTCCCTTTATAAAGACTGCTGTATCAATTAAATACGCCCTTTTCACAATGACGTCACTTAACTTCCGCCTTTTGGCAAAGCAGTGTATCATAACATCCGTCTTGCAACAAACAAGAAGAAGAAGAAGAAGAAGAAGAAGAAGAAGAAGAACTTCCGTTTTGCCGTCGCGCTGGAATTTAACAACAGTGAGAAAAAAAACTGAGAGAACACGTATTCAAGTACTTATCCTAGCACCTTCGCTAACACAAAAAGAAAACAAAACACTTACCTTCATAATCAAACAGGTACTGTTCAACGAAGAATTTGTATCCTTTCTCTAGCTTTGATCTTGTCGTTAGCGAAAATTTGTCTGCAAGACGTTGTACATCATCTAGACGTATTTGTGGCAGATGTGCAAGCCACTTGGTAAACTCCATTCTGAGGCGCTAGCGGAAGTAACTTCTTCTTCTTGAGTTTTACTGGCGGTTGGCAAATCAGCTTATAGGTGCATTACCGCCACCTTATGAACTGGAGTGCTAGCGGAAGTAATGATACACTGCTTCGCGGCAGAACGGAAGATGCGTGACGTCATGTGAAAAGGGCGTATTGGTCCAACATTTGAATTAGTTCCTACGTGAAAAATGATCTAGTGTACTTTAGTATATACTACAGTAAACTACTAAAACTCATAGATACTAGTGTTTTTGAGTCTTATCATAGTAAATATTTAAATATACTACAGTATTTATAGTATTTACAAATGACTAAATGTAAATGTATTTGCTACAATTTAACAAATTACTACAGTTAATACAACAACAAATTCTAGTGCAAAGTATAATACAGTTTACTATAGTAAATACAAAATATTTAATCTAAATCTGTGTTTTTTGTATAGATTTGAATTATATGGCACAGCACCGTGATACTACTTGGTATCGAGATACTTCAGCTGGTATAGTATCGTAAGACATGTTTATGGTACCGTGACAACCCTTCTATCTTCTTGCTCAATGACTTTTTTTTGTTTCATCTTCGCTAATGCTGAAGCATTCACTCCCTAGAAAGTAGACTTCTGCAAACTTTTAAGCAGCCTTGAGAGAAGTTTTACTTTTACTGAGGTACAATAGCATTAAGGCTTGCTTTATTATCTGCTGAATTACATTAAGTCTATCCATTTTCTGTTTAGCGTAATAAAAAAATCAGGACGAGCTCATATTTCTTAATAGCAGTGTAATTCTTAACAGCTATTGAAAATGCACGGCACTGTGTCATACAGCGATGTTGTTGATAAATACCAGCTACCTTTATAAGCACAACCTTGTTGTCATGCCGCGGGTAATTGAGTTATTGGTGTCCCAGTGTTTAGTGGATTAAGGCTCTCGATAGCGCCTGAATTTGTGTTCGCACTATGCTGGTTGTAAATCACAGCGAAGTGAAGAGTAAAATGACCCAGCACAAAACTCTTAAGCTATTGAGTCGAATCTAGAGAATCTTTATTGCCACGACATCAATGCTGGTGAGATTTATTTCGGCAACATTCACCCTGTTGCCATTAAACAGCACTAGCAACATGTTACACATTCAATCCCCCAGTGCATCGTGGGATTAAATGCCTTTTTCAGGAGAGTTTATGGTTTACTAGTACCTTCACGGATCTGTACGATTGCTAGACTGAATGATAACCATTACATTACACAACCCATAAAACATAATCATGTAATTAAATATTCCATCTAAAGTGTGCACAAACTTACATTAATGTTATCAAAATGAAAAGCAGCCAAAACACCTGCATCACATGGCGAAAAATGCGTCTTTGTTTTTAAACCCCTGCTTTTTCCTCATCCACACTTCAATACGAAAACGGCGTTTTCAAATTTATCCACTTTCGAATGCGTTTTCAAAAAGCTCAGTTTTTGTTGACAAAAACGCTGTCTCAGTGTGGACGAATGGCCAAAACAGGGAAAAAAAGAGTTTTCAAACAAAAACACATTAGTGTGAGCATGACAACAGTATCACCATTACTTTTTATAGATGTTTTGTGGTTACAGGGATTTACATGTATTGCATAACGCGTACGACCCATATAATGGCCTTTTTTTTGCAAATTTCTATTTCCAGTCTAAGAAATGTAATCATTGTGGGAAGTCTGAAAGATGGCTCACTTGATTTATTTCTAAATAAAGAACACGGTTATTCGACTCTGTTCTGCTCTGTGACACAAGTGTGTCGCTCTCTGTTGCCATGCTGCGAGTCTCTATTTAACAACAGTTTCGCTTCACTTCTTTTAGAAAAAAGGCAAACATAGTAACGTTTTAATGGCATATTCAGCAGCACCGAATGACCTGTGAAAACAAGATTAGAAATTTATGCAAGAAGAATTTCAGCGTAGAATTTTCCTGCATAGCTGGACAGCAATTAACTGGCTATTGACTTACATTCCTGGCATTTTTTAAAATAAATTATCAGGACTGTTCAATTTACAGTGTCACATGATTATGTTAGAGGAATAATTTTGCTATGCGGCTCAGATAGCTGTTTTTAGAAGTTTCTTTTGAAATCCATTTCTTTTTATTAAATATAAATAAATATAACATAAAATGAAACGCTTTGGAATGTCATACAGATTTACAATGTCAAGCAGCTGAGTAAGTAATGACAATGTCATTTTTGTTATTGCTTTACCATCATGAACTGTAACTTTCCCCCCAAAAATGTTGTAATTATGCAAAATCAAAGAGATAAAACTATATATTATTTTCTATATATGAATATATAATACATATATAATATAAGTACAATCAGGGAATATTTACAACATGGTTCTAGTTTTGCAAAATAAAGAGATGTTATATTAAATATTGTATAGTGTTGTTGTGAATCTTGTATACAGGTTTGTTCAGGGTTCTAGTCCATGGACATTGAATATATGGCTTCATGGTTGGGAAGTGTGAAGCTATTTATCACTTTTTCCATTAGGTCTGTTTCCATGGTAATGCATGCATGCACCGCTGCACTAATCTAAATGGTCATGTGGGCACTGTTGACTTTGAATTCTGAAAGTTTTTCCGCTCTAAATGTTTTTCCTGGGCCTGTTTCACACCACACGTGAAATCAGCGTGTAGTTTTTTTTTCAACGCCCGTGTTTACAGGTTCCAGGCAGTAGCACTTTCTATTCACTGCATCTGACTGTTGCTTTAAGTGGTTTCACTTTAAGTGGCAAATCACCATTTGGATGTAAATATGAAGGACTGTCTCCTGTTTTATATTTATTAAATTATGTCAGAAATCACTGCTGATTCACTTAAACTGCTTGCGTGCTCTGTGTGAAACAGGCTTTAGACTTCTCATTTACCCCATGATAAATCCCCCCCCCCCTCTCTCTCTCTCTCTCTCTCTCTCTCTCTCTCTCTCTCTCTCTCCCGGCAGATGAGTCCATATCCATCGATAAAGTTTTAGTTGCTATTGGCAGAGAAATGGGTGCACAAAACATTGTGTCTGCTTCTAGGATGAATAGAGCAATAGTTGTATTTCTGAAAGAAGTTGAAATGGTCAATCACTTAGTGGAGTGTGGTTTGACTGTTCAGGATGTGTTTGTTCCAGTATTACCTCTGTCTAATCTTTCGAAAGAAGTGTTGTTGTCAAACGTACGCCCGTTTATCACTGATAAAGCGCTCGAGTCTATTTTAGCACGTTATGGAAAATTGGTTGGACCGATTAAAATGATTCCTCTGGGATTGAAGGCCCCAGAGTTGAAACATGTCATGTCATTCAGACGTCAGGCTTTGATGATTTTAAGTCCTGAATTCGCGACACTTGAAGTGTCTGTTAAATTGACGGTGCTTTTTTCCTAAGACTTTCTGAAGAATTGTTGAAGGTCTCTGAGGATAAGATTGTTGTGATAGGTGGTGATTTTAATTGCACTGTTGACTATAAACTTGATAGGAATCACGTTCACGTTCACGTACAGATGTTTTTAAATCTTTAATTAATAGACATCATCTGGTAGACTTGTGGAGGGATGTTTATCCTTACGTTAAACAGTATACTTGGTTGAAAGTTAATTCAAACAATATTTCTGCTGCAAGACTGGATCGCTTTTATACTGAGGAATGTAATAAAGGGAGATTTTTTGGTAGCTGTATCTCACCTACATCTATATCAGATCATCATTATATTTCTATGTCTATGTCTGTTCTGTCAGCTAAATCCTATCAGTCACACTGGCACTTCAATAATAGATTACTTCAAGATCACACTTTTGTGCACTCTTTTGATCTTTTTTGNCTCTCTCTCTCTCTCTCTCTCTCTCTCTCTCTCTCTCTCTCTCTCTCTCTCTCTCTCTCTCTCTCTCTCTCTCTCTCTCTCTCTCTCTCTCTCTCTCTCTCTCTCTCTCTCTCTCTCTCTCTCTCTGTCTCTACATCTCTCTCTCTGTCTCTCTCTCTCTCTCTCTCTCTACATCTCTCTCTCTCTCTCTCTCTCTCTCAGTGTGAAAACCTTTAATGTCTGGCCACACTTCCTCAAAAACACTGTCCGGTGCACTTTAATAGTCTTCACACCTCCGTACCTTTTTCGTACAATCAAAAAGGATCTTACAAGCGAGAGAATTGCTACAATATATGGCCAAACGCAGTCGTTTTTCTTCATTTTGTGCCGGGTACCCACAGCACCGTACATTGTGGATGTCTCCTCATTTAACACAACTGATTTAAGCCATTAAAATCATTCAGTTAGTGCAAATCATTTTGGATTGCATATTGCATTTTCAGCCTTTCTCTGCACAGCAAATAAATTAAAAAAAATTTTTAATCCCAGCCAAAAAAATGAAATGTACAGTGATCTATATTTTGGTTGACTATACTATGTGTACAAGGGTTTGAGTTCCTTACGTTATAAATATGTGTGGAATATGATTTTGTTCAGTGTGGGATGTTTCTCAACTAGCGTGATTTGCCAGAGGCGTGTTTCTTGTTTTCTTACCCCAACAGTGAATTTTAATATGTTTTATTTTAATTTAGTTGAGTGAATAAAGATGATTAAATATAAATGAATGCAGAGATTCTGTTTTCTATGATGAAATACAGAATTAATAGGTTATTTTGAACTCAAAGGTCCTCTCAACTAGAAGTAAATTGCAGTATTTACACGGCACATTTGTGGGGTTTAAATACTTCTTAAATAAATATCAAGAAATGTGTTGCTCTTGGGGTTATGTAATGTGTAACATGTTGCTAACATGATTAGCTAATATAATAATTACTGTATATTTGTGGCTGATTTTTAAAGATATTTCTATAATGACATTCAATTCTTTTTGATGCTTTAACAATATTTACTTCTTTATAGAGCCAAATAAGTGCACTGTTTTTTATGTTGCTATAGACGGTTTCATTGGATGTATATGCCTGGCCTGAAGTTACCTCCATGTGTTTGGTTATAATATGGCAATTTTCATGTTAGTTTATATAAACATTTTATTGAATATTAATTGTATTCAATTAAATTAAAACTACTCGACAGTTTGATTCTTTGCGGAGGTCTACCGGAAGTTAAGTTTGGGTCACATAACATTTGTTTATGTTGTTGCCGCTTATATTATAATAAGAATATTCTATCAAATATTCTTATTACAGAAGTAAAATTTGCCCAGTGCTTGTGTGAACAACTGAAGAAAATCAAATTGAACTTTAAGGTGCTTATAGATTGTCATAGACTTTAATAGTGTAATTAGTTTGGCGCATTCCAGGATGTATTGCTTTATCTCATTTTATCTTCATGTTTTTTCTGCCTTTTAGTTGCCTAGAACCATCAAACCTTCAGTGAAATCTCATCCTGAAAAGTCACGCTCATTTTTCTTTTCAAATTCTTTTTGATGATCAAGCTGATGTTTGGCCAAAGCTTTCTTTGCAAAGAAACCTGTATGTTAGTGCTGCTGGGATATTGTGATGTCAGCACTCTCATCTGGTGAGATTTTACTGTATGATTATTTAAAGTTCACTGTTGTCATAATTGTGTACATTTGTGTAACACCAGTACCCTTATACCGTTCTGTGCTTTGCGGCTGATGTCGGGTTATGTTTGTGGCGGCGAGTGTTCTTGCACTTTCTGCCGATAATACTATGATGCCATGAGGATTAGGTGTGTAGCTCTGAGGGTTTATTACTGGAACAGATGGAGTTTGGGGCCTTAAATGCCGTAGCCGTTCATTTGTGCGCTAATCATTTAGGGACGTTACTTGTTTGACCTTTTCCAAGAGCATTTAGTGGAAGGTGGAACCTTGCGTTCTCTCTCTCCCCCCTGTGAGAGGGCAAAAAAAGTTCAAATCAAGAAAAAAATCTAATCGCTGTGTAATAGGTGCTCTCAATTATGAAAATATTTGGCATTTCTATAATGGCTATGAGAGCAGAGTTTTATAACGCTTCACGCTTTGGAGATTGAGATATGATATGAATATGAAAAAAGATGAAAAGCTGGAGTGTGATTATGAAGATTAAGGAAAGCAGGAGTGATATTTAGCAGCACTGTGGAGTTTTCCCAATCATCTTGCCAGTTGTCTAAATTTGTTGGGGAAGATGAGCTGTGTTGTAAAGCTCAATGAGCTGTCTGAGTTTACTACACTGACCCTGCAACTGCTTTCAAAAGCTTCATGAAGAGGACAGGAAAATTCACTGAATTTGTGCTCTGTATGTAAAAAATGTTAAGAAACATCATCAAATTTGATGTTCAATATTAAAAATCATAAAACTGTATGAATTAATAATTCATTATTGAATTAATTCAGTAAGTTAAGAAATGTTAGGTATCGGGGAGAAATTAAGTAGTATCTCTACTTTTAGTAGATGGCCTAAGCTATATTTAGTTTGAATTGCCATTAGCCCTTTGTTTTTACATTGCTATTTACAGTTTCAGTTATTAAAGTCCCAGTGAAATAAAAAATGACAATGTCTATTTTTCATGAAATATTGCAGCGTTTATAGTAAATAGTTTATCAATGTGGGTCATTTTCTTTTTAAAATTAATGTACCCTTGTAATCTTCAGTGCAATTCTGAAAATGCACTTCCTGAAATGACGATCCATCTCAAATTACGTAAATTAGACTGCTTGGGCAGAGCATCCGTTAACTCCTCCCCTTCGACTGTCAGTCTGCTGCCAGCTTCATTTCAAAATCAATTCAACAGCTGTTTTTACACATCCAATCAATTCGCTGTGAAAAACACAAGTCACGCCCACTCATTTTCTCCATTCAAATTCCTTTTCACTCAGAAATGTGTCCGTAAAAACGATCGCAACTTCCGGGGACTTGTTACTGGCTAACTCATGAGTAATTTGGTTTAACGTACTCGCCAAAGAAATTTGTATTTGTCAAGTCTTCACTTCTGAATCCTGTTTAAAATGTGATAAAGTGACATGTTTTTAGCTGGAGGTCAGTGTGTTCAGAGCTGATACAGGATTTTCCTCTCTGCATTTCCGCGTACCTGCAGTCAGATGAGTTTCTTCAGAAACACACACCGCCCACCCCGGAGCACAAATACGTTCCGTTTGCAGATTTCCACAGAGACCCGGCACTGTGCAACATGGACGAAACCGCTGCTGTGTTTCTAATTACAACATTAATTGCAATCCAGAGTGAAGACGGATTTAGGTGGTGTTCTCCCCAGTTCTCCGCAATCATTCCCAGTTTAGACCACCTCACCTCCAGACACCGGTGGAGTTCTGCATGCGGTGAGAGAGCTCATTTAGAAAATGACTCCCAGCCAGGTGTTTATGTTTCAGGTAATATTGTTTGTATGTGTAATATCGCATGAATCCAGTAATTTTAGACCTGGGCTGATAAAAAAACTTACTGTATAGTGGATTTTTTTCCAAAATATTTGTTTCGTTTTTATTTTTTGTCAATATTTGGGCTGAAATTCTTTTTAAAGCCAGCCCGTATACCCTGCAGCCTTCTGGGTAATCCCCCGCCAGCTGTTTCTAATCATGTAAGTCAACACTAAAATCCCTAAAACTGTTTGCCAAACACTTGAATTACATATCAAGATCAAACCATGATATAATACATGTAATCTCTGTACCTCAAATCAAGCAAAATGTGTGTTTCTTTTCCAGGTTGTTCTGGCTGATATGTGTACACAAAAGCACTCTTATACAGACCAGGCGATGTTTGCAAGACCCAGCACACTACAAAACAGAAGCTTTAGCCCTGCATGCACCTGAAAGCAGCACAGTTTGCTTTGATTCTGTCATGTTAACGTTATACAGCACACTTTTCACAACTAAACGCAGGCTATGTCAATTACAAGATCATTCTTCTCTCTGTTAGGAGATACAATCTTGAAACAACATTCTCACGCAACGTGTTGATTGTTGACAGCATGTCAAGAGAATCATGTAGGAAGAGCTTGCAGTCATTTGTGCACAGAAGAGAAAAAACAACCAGTTCTCACTCCAGACTCGTCACATTTTGACGCTCGGTCAGCGCACCTTGGCGTCATTGTTGGTTTTCGACGAGCGGGGAATTCGGTTCGCTAAATGCTCCAGACTGAGACACGTGCAATTCTTGGCATTTCATAATTATTTGTGGTTTTAATATGTTGGAGCACCTAACCCCACCCTCACCCTAAACCTAACCACTTCTCAACCGTATAAAACCAACACGCGAATAAGTACAGTCACAGGTATTTATTCCACAAACTGACCAAAAGCATTGTTGACGTTACAAACAACGCGTGTCGCAGACCTTTTTGCACCGAAGCCTACGATAACTTTATATGAAGATGCCGTGTCCGTGAATGCACTCAGTTGGCTTCCATTCAAAAAATGGCATCGAAGCTGACGTAACTCATTTTCATTTTTAATGTCTGTCGTTCTTCACCGGATCTGAGATTTACGGCGGACGATGATCGCTTTCGCATCTGTTCCTCATACAAATCAATCATTTCACATTGGTACACTTGGAATATCTGTATTTTTGAGCGACATTGTGACTGTTTGAATCTTGTGTTTTATATTACGATAACCGTTACTCAAACTGCCTGAATAGCGTCATGTAAACGCAATTATCCTGGCTGTTAAACTTAAATCAAACCCCGAAACATCATTGCAAATTATATCCAATATACAATTTCATAACGACGGTAAAATTCAGCACGCCGAAAAACAACGCCAAAGGGAGACCCTGCGGGTTAATCCTTACGAAATTAACCATGTTTTTTTTTTTTTTTGTGGTACAAGTGTAGTAACCATGGGTTTTTGGTGCATTGATTACTCAGGGCAAAACCGTGGTTTTACTACAGTAACCATTGTTTACTATGGTTTTTACAAAAAAACATGGTTTTCAAAACCATGGTTATTTTGTGATAACCATTGTTTTACTACAGTAACCATGTTTTTTTGGTTTTAACTGTAGTAAAACCATGGTAAATTTTCGTAAGGGAAAAAGTGACGCCGAGGGGCACTGACAAAGTGTCAATATGTGACGAGTCGGGAGTGAGAATGTGGGAGCGAGAACCAAACAGTTCTTGGCCACCATTGACTACCATAGTAGGACAAATTAGAATGGTAGTCAAACGTGCCCCTGAACTGTTTGTTTTCCTACATTCTTCAAAATATCTTCTTCTATTTTTCCTACTATGGTAGTCAATGGTGGCCAAGAACTGTTTGGTTACAAGCATTCCTCCAAATATCTTTCTCTGTGTTCATCAGAACAAAGACATTTATACAGATTTGGAACAACATGAGGGTGAGTAAATGAAGACATAATTTTTGTTTTGGGGTGAACCGTTCCTTTAAATCATCCTGTATTGAAACCTCCGGTCATACTGTAACTTCAAAGTGTTGTCAATGTAAAGAATGCTTTATGGGTTGTGGTTTGAAGCTGCAGTGTGTGAAAACTCCTTTATACGTTCTCTAAATGACTGAAGCCTGTCCCAGCTGAAGGATCACTGAAAGCTTTCTTCATCTATCAACTCAACAATCCACGGCACAGGCAAGGTGATGGATTGGGAAAAAAGGAGGAAAAGAAAATACTGCAGAAAAGCCATTGCGCCACACGGTTAAAGCTGACCTCTGCTGTCACGGGCCATTCAATGTCACGTCAAATAAAAGACAGATACATATCAGCAGTGAGACTGCAAAACAAATATAGAGTTGGATTTATCTGCACGTTCAGCTAAGCTTGGACGGGGAAACGAGGTGAGATGGAAGACGTGAGAAACGCTCTGTTTAAGCTATTGAACAACTAGTGACAATTCTTCACTCGCTGATAATTGTTTGAATTGGTGCAGAAAACGTTCTTGTTTTTGTGTATGTAGTGAGATTAATTCATTCGACGTTCCCTTATGTATCAGTGGGTGTGTTATTTCTCATGTTCCTATTTTCAACTCTCTGAGACGATTGCTAGGGCTGTTAAACTAGGCCAAGGTTGCTGTGGTGTATGACAGAATATTTAATACCTGATTTTATTCATCAGGAATATATTTGATGAGGAAGTAGTCATTTTATAGCAGAATGAAGTCCGAGTTGAATGCGAGTTGCAGATGATTGTTAAAAATTTAGTAAATAAAAAAAGGTTATACAATATATAAATAAATATATACAATAAATATAAATGAACATATATTTGTGTCTTTTATAGTTTTATTAATATTATGAATTTGCTTTTATATTTGTGTTTATATTATATTATTTCAGTAGTACATTATTATAGTAAAAAAATTAGATGTGTATTTTTTATTTTTTAGCAATTTAGTGCATCGGTCATTTTATTATTTTTATATTGCTATACAAGTTTCATTTGTTTTTATTTCCATTTCAGTTTTAGTTCATTTTTGCACCTCAACATTTTTTAAAATAATATTTAGACCTATTTATTTATAACTATTATGTTTATATCACATAATCCTCATGGAAACGTTTACATTTTACTCATATTTTTTGTCTATGTGATCTAAACTCTCAGTGTTGTTGTATTGATCGTAGCACAAGAAAAATTGGCTGTGCAGTCATTGATCATTGAACTTTGATCCCTCAGCATCAGCAACACACAATTTATTATATAGTTATGTGCAGGATGACTGTGACAAAGTCACACGCACACACTTATATGTGTGATAACGGATGGATTATGTGGAGAATTCCACTAGCCTCTCCTCCTAATCCTGGGATGGGGGGGTAATCAGAAAGGAGTGTGGGCGGTGATTGTGAAAAAAGAGATGATAGAGTCGTTCTCGGTGGGCCGTGCACCTCATCATTTGGAGGGCAGCGTTGAGTGTTCGGGGGTCTCGCTGGAGGACCCACATGATTAGGTTGATGAGAGGGTTTTGTAGCGCTGGAGAGGTGGCATGCTACTGCCTTCTGTAAGAAAGATTATTAGCCATAACTGCCTTCCCACACACCAGCGCATGACGGGTTTATCAGAGTATGAAGGGATGGTGAGGGATTAGCACGCTTTGAGGTGAAGAGTACTAGGGCTTTGTATTGAAGGAACTTTCAGTCAAAAACTTGAAGTCCCAGTGAAATAAAAAATGACGATGCCTATTTTTTCATGAAATATTGCAGCGTATTTTGTAAATAGTTTATCAATGTGGGTCATTCTCTTTTTAAAATTCGTGTGCCCTCATAATCTTTCATTAAAACGTGAAAGTGCACTTCCTTCCTGTAATGACTATCCATCTTAAATGACGTGCGTTAGATGCTTGGGCGGAGCATCTGTTAACTCCTCCCCTTCAACTGTCAGTCTGCTGCCAGCTTCAATTCAAAATCAATACAACAGCTGTTTTTACACATCCAATCAATTCGCAGAGAAAGACGAAAGCCACGCCCACTAATTTTCTCAGTAGAAACTCCATATAACTCGGAAATGCATCAAAATATGGAAGTAAAAACAATCTTAACTTCCGGTTCACGGGGACTTTAAAGGTGAAGTGTTTTTTTTTACATTGAAATGCTTTTTTCTTATCCAAATTCAAAGCAGAGACAGCTGTTCAATCATTTGTTGGTTTGGATGGCCTTTATAACAAAAAGTTTCTTTAGGAAATAAAACTGTAGTCCTGATTCTAAAAGAGAATGCACTAATACTTCACATTTGTTCTTTCAAATTTTCAGTTTTTGTCAGATTATTATTGTAAACACATTTTTTGTATAAGCCATGTGGTGAATTGACAGCAGCAAAGAACTTCTGGAATACTCACTTAAACTTGTCATAAATGGCTGACACCGTGTCATTGTGTTTGCTTTGATAACATCCGTTCTTCCCCATGACCTCTGATGCAAAGAGAAAGTCTGTATATTTACGCTCAGGTCAAGGCTCTGGTCATGTTCAGTTGTCATTTCACCACTTCAATCCATGCAAAGCTGTCTGTGTCCTTGGGTAAAATTGATGAACACATGTACCGTAGATAACAGAAACAGAAACAGAAGAAGAGTTTTAGGGAGGCTTTGAAATGCGATTGTTGTGCTGTGATTGATTTAGTTTATTCTAATAGTAATCGTCCGCAGCTCAGAGGGAGTGTTTTATTTTTCAAGTTTTTTTTCAGGTCACTCAGTAACTTCAGGAGCGTGAAAGCCATCGGGGTCCTTGTTCAGGTAATCGACTGTGCCGGGCGATGAACTCTCTTTGGCTCCGCCCTCGACACAAGGCCACCAGGAGGAGGAAACACTGTACGGTAGGAGGGTTCAGAATGAGAGGGTGTTTCCCCATCAATACATTCATTTCTGTGGGCACGAGGGAGGAATTAAAAGGGTTTTGAGTGTGAATAACAGCTGATTAAAAGCAATACTGAATCATATTTACTCTTTTATAGCGCTTGTAGAAGTGCAAAAGTACAATAGAAGACTAACAAGCATGCGAAGCAGTTTTTTTCTTTTAGTTTATTATTTCAGATTGTTTTTCCAATATAATATTTTTAGAATATACAAGTATCCAAAACTTACAGTCTCTCCCTTCCACCAATACAGACCCATTATTTTTATGACATCATTCTGCACCTCAAATTCTCATCAGATTCCTGTCTGTGAGGTAAACTAAGTGCTATCGGCTAATTTAAAAAGGGGAGTGGCCACTCAAGTTGTCAGTAACTTACAGGTTCAGTGGAAATGACATCAAGAGCTGTGCATTTCAAAGCAGTTCACTTGGTCTTTTAAGATTTTAAATGACAGGTTTGGTTTCAGACTGTGGTCCACTTCACTTGAGAATCTTTGGATCAGGAACAGCTGTGATGCTGAACATGCTCTCCGTGTCGCTGGCAGACACCCCTCATCCCTCTCTTTCTCCAGGGCTTAAGTATTTCATCCTCAGCATCCTTCCATCTCTCTCTCTCACGCACACACACACACACACACAACTCAGACGTCACTTAACTTCTCAGCATCGTTCACTGAGAGACAGTTATCTCTAATCTCCTTAAATGTGTTTGTGCATCAAAATATTTAATCAGCATTTTTTTTCAAAAGAGTGCGTTTGGAGCCGAGCAGGGAGAATATCGGTTTAAACTCGGACAGAAGACTTTTTCTCTCTTCCATTTTTTCCGCTAAGATAACTGTCCCAGTTTCATGTTCTTTCATTGTTGTTGAATGTTAGTGATGGTTTGCTGTTTCTTATTTGCTACATTTAAATGGCCATGAAATTTACATTTTTGAAACTGAGGAATTCTTAATATTTGTCAACGTATCTTATTATATTTTGCATTGTGTTGGTGGTATACCTAACCATTTCTTCAAGTGTGGAATCATTAAGTACCTGATGGTTATTACAGAGAGTTTCGGAAAGATGAAAGAAAGCGAGTTGTGAAGAATTACAATTGGGTCTATTTGTACGTTTCTAGAAATCGGTTTTGATGATTTCTTTTACCCTTATTTATTTTGCAGCTTTTTCCCTGTGACCTGCTTAATAATTTAAAAGAAGCCTGCAATCAAAGGAACATGCAATTTACTACCTTGTACTGTGGCTCATACATATTCAACAACTGAGGCCTATTTAGTTGCCGAGTGGGGCTGTGTCACGCTACAAGACTCGACAAGAAATATAATCAAAATTCTTCCTCCCTCAATCTTTCCGACACTCCAAAGCTGAAAACATCACACACTCGCTCAATTTGCATCTCTCTCTCCCTCTCCCTTTTTTTCCTATATCCATTGAATTTCGGAAATGACCAATCCTGCCTTATCATCAGACAACCTAATGTTATCACTTGTAATCGCTATAAAACACTTCATAATACTCATTCACCATTTCACGAATAGATTTCAATTACATGCACAGAGGTGAAAGAAATCCGTGTTTCAATCTTACGCAGACGTCCTTGAAAACTCGTCCATGTTGTTTAACAGTAATGATGAGGGGCGGGGCTTAGCAAGTGGTCATTTTCCAAACCTCTTTCTTTTTATCTAACCCATCAATCTTCATCTGTCTTCATTACTCTGTCACAGTTTTGCAGCAGGTGAGAAGCAGTAATGGGATGTCTTAAAAGGACGCGTTGCGTAGCAGACCTTGAATTCATGGCTTGGTTGTTATGTGTTTGGAACAAAAGCTTATCAAACAGCCTACCGCAAATCTCAAGACAAAGAAGAGAGAGAGATTCAATCTATGGGTTTTAGCTTTCATCACTTGCCTTGGTCTTCTGACCTTATTGACTTCCAGTCTATCTTTCTCCATTTATCAAACCACGGCATTCTACAGTCTATTATACTCATGGTTCATAATTAAACACAGTGTTATGATTGTAATATCACAGTATTCTTCAAAGTACAATGTGGGTGTCATGTGAATTTACCCTAGCGTAGTGTAATCCATACATAACACCGCAGTACTTTTTGTCATATTTTGTGCAGTTTAGCGACCATGAGAATGACAACAAAAAGAGATCCTTTACATTTTATCATTGTACTGTCCGGTATTCATAATCTTTATGAAAAACCACATGAACAAGTTAAATGCAAAATATAGCCCTGATATTTGTTGCTTTGTCTAGATCGCAAAACCTTTTTTGTTGCAAGATTGGGTTAACATTAGTTAAATGAAATGACATAGATTTGAAGTAGGGCTGTTCAACGATTATTTGCGATTAATCGCATTCAGAATAAACGTTTGTGCTTGGAGGGATTGAAATGAAGAGATTTGTTTGGAGAAATTTAATTAGACGGTGAAACTATTTTTATCCCTTACCGTCCACCCGTCTCGCGGTCTTTCTTACAAATTATCCTATCCCCACCCTACACATCCACACGTGGCCATCAACACAGTAATTGACCCAGACCGCCCTTAATACATATCCCCCTCGGACGCCGGAGCCAAAGTGCCTGTAAGAGGCACAGGCTGATTGGGGAATCAAGACGAGCGACTCAGCCGACAATTCCCCCGTGCCGGGCTTAGAAGTGAGCCCACATGAGTCCCGCTGAGGGGCCCAGACAGCTCTCCTAAGAAGGATGGAGTGGAGAGTGGCCTTCCTAATCACAAACGGCCATCGGCTTCAATTCCCAGGGGCCAATGCAATCGGACTATCCCGACACCGCGGCCCAAATGAATGTTTATAAGATGCGTTATGTAGACGCAGCCCCATTTATTCTCCCGTGATTAGAGCTGTCAGGCCTGATTCTTTACAGGCTTTTTTATTTATTTCTCGTCCTCAGAGAGAGCTGAAAACTGTTGAGCACAGCACAGGAATGTGCAGAGTAAAAACTGGAATGAGGATTTTTTGTGAAGGGAAAGAGAGAGAGAATCGCCGGGAGTCTGGCGAGTTTATATCCGTCCCACATGTTGGAAGTCGAGATTGTGGTCATTAATCAACATATTGAAGGGATTGTGGGGAATTAAACACTTGCGTGGCACTCTTGAAACCCTGTCACTTCTGTCAGCTCATAACCCAGATAACAACTGCCTGAAATTACATCCGCTCATAGCAGTTTGAGCCTAGATTGTTGTATAGAGAAACTTCAGTTTATGTAAATCCACGAGAGCTGAATTTAGATTCTGCCTTCTATGTTGTTTTTAACATCATATCACTCCGAAAAAGTCCTGCTTGGAACAAAAAGAATTTCATTAACCAAAACTATGAAAATCGAATGTCTGCATATGGAAGACTAGCTGCAGCGAGCAAAACATAAAAACATGGAAGCTGGTTGTCCATCATGTTCCTCCAAGTAAACGTTGATTGAAACTGTGAGTGTTTACACCTCACTGTTGGTGAATATAGTTGGGGTCATGCAAATGACATTTGAACCCTTAAGGTCAGGTCGTGCGGTGTGTCTCTTAACCCTTTGGTGACCCTGGTGTCCTCAGGTGTAACCTGAAGGGTCTTCCTTTACATTATTGAAGTTGTTTTCTTCTGGTTTTACAGGCCTCTTGCATGCTACTCTGACATAAATCCAGAAACATCCATTGACGCAATCTGTGTCGGAATCCTGACAGACATGATAACTCGCAAACACCCAGAACAATGTACACGGGAAGGAAAAATGGGAGAATTGTGCATGAAGGTGAGAGTCAAGAGGTGAGACAGAATGTACTTTTTATTCAAAAGATGGAGAGATGCTGAATCTGATGCACCGCGGATCTCAATGGAACCTATAGATGACATAATCATGACCTCATTGGCCTCAGCTGGTAATCAAGGTTGTGTTGTAGGTGAGTGCCGAACAATCTACCAACTGCTCCCAAGAGGAAAGCACGAGATAAATAACAAAAGCGCCGCACAGGGATCTTAAGGTTGAAGCAGGATCTGAGGGGAGGAAGAGATGAATGAACCCAACGTTTGGCAGCAAACGGGCCGACGAGAGATTGGCGTGTCAGCACAGATGCGCCAGGATTTGTGCTCCTCAACCCTCCAGCTTCTCCTGGTGATGTGTGGGTTTTTATTACACTGGATCATGTTTTAAACGCTATCGAGGTAAAAATATCATCTTTGTTGAGAATGACTGGCACTCTCGACTGTATTTCCACATGCGAAAATGAACCATGGTTTTGCTCAAAGTGGAACCAAAAAACACGGTTACTCTACTTTTACTATGGTTGAATTTCACGTGTCTAGGGTAGAGAATAAAGACTCTTTTCTATGTTCACGTAAACCACAACTACATTTTATTTTGGATAAGATGTAATCATTTAGCAGATGCCATGAAGCCAAAACACTATTTGCAGATGGTGTTGAATACTAAAACATGTCAGAATGTGATTTATTATGCAATGCGAATGCTTCTAGCTACACCGGCTTGATTTCTCATGAAGTACAGTGCATGTGAGCTGCTGTATATAACCAATGCCTTGGTTTTCTCTTTAAAGTCAACTTTACTATCTTAGAGGAGTTTAGTGAATACAATAACACAAACAACTGTCGACAGGTTTATAGCAGGCTGTCTAAATAATAATGTATCCTTTAATATCACAAGCATTTAAGGTAACTTAAGATGCTATTACTGCTGTCATAGTAACAGAAGAAAAAGGTAAATATGTACGGCGCACAAATAACTCGTTATTTTTTTTAATAATCATGTTCTCCATTTTGCATTCCAAGTAATATCAATCAAACTGCAGTCGGGTTGTTTTGATCAGAGCCATTGAGAGAGAGAGAGAGAGAGAGAGAGAGAGAGAGAGAGAGAGAGTTGCGTCAACTCCGTTGACTCCAATGGAACAGTTTTTTTCACAGCAATGGCGGTTCAGTTAGTCGTAACGCATGGAGCTGCAGCCAAACAGGGCGCTTGCGATGAACATTTAACCCATTTAAAGACGCAAGTCAATTCATGAATAAAATAAATGAAAGATATAAAGCATTTAAAGAGAAAACAACTTCCTGGAACTATCTGAAGGCTCCATGAATCACGTGACGTGCAAAACATTTGAACTTACGTTGTCGCCACTCTCTCTCTAAAAGGATTTGGTTTTGATTAAGTAATAATAACTAAAATAACACAATAAAAAACATAATTTTTATCTGTTTTTGAAAATAAACTCATCATTTTTTTGGTTTTAAGAAAGACAGTTGTGGTTTCTCAAGACACCTTTGGTGATTATTTAATATATTCTATTTTTATATATTTTTCCTGCACATTTTGTAATCAGTCTCCTCTTCTTTCTCTCTTCCTGTCTGATGTGGGTTGGCCCTTCATGCGTTTTCCTCTTTATATTTTCTCTGTTGTGTTTGAAACATATCTGTGCGTGTGATGTACTGAGCAGCTCCTTTGGGGCCTGAATCACGGGTGATGACTGTTTCTGAGCATGTGTACGTGTGTTTTCCACAGGACCGCTGTTATAAATAAACATGCTAGTCTGGAGAGCCAGTGGGAGTGTGTGAGTGGAAACATTATACAGCAGTTTTATGATTTCACTGTGCTGGTCCAAAATCACCCACTCGTTCAGACCGAGGTCAGCTGAAGAGGTACGTCACATCCATCACGATTCCCAGAATTCCTCACACCCACGCCTCATAGAGTTCCCCCTCGTTTGGACTGTACAGTGGAGAACTCAATAAAACTCGATACAGTTCTAATTATACTTTATGTAGAATTACACGTATTATACTGTATGTATGAAATTCAAAACTGATTTATCCTGTGCCCACACGCTATTGATGCATATAGACACGGTGTTTACAAAAGAGAAAGCAATACAATAAAGCTCATATATTGCATTGCTAATAATATCTCAGGCAATTTGTATTTATTTCATGAGGTGGCTTGTTTGTTTTATTTGTAGAATGTCATTTGTACAATACAATCTGCTTTCTCCCCAGTGATGTTTAGGTTTTAATTTAATGATCATATGTTTTGTACAATTCAAATACAAATGCAATTTCGTATGCATAAATATTTTCTTTTGACATGCACAACACAGGCCGATACACACACAGTGGCACGCTAGGACGGGTTCTTGTAGGAGCCGCTAATAATGTAATATCATCACGTAATGTTCTCTATTTTAAAAGGTAAGTGACTGTAAATGTCAGCATTATCATGTGTGTAAGGTTTTGAAGAATGTCGAGTGAAACAAGAGCTTATTCACTTAGTTCAGTGAGTCTGCTATTTTATTCCTGATGGGAGGCTTCCGTAAATATTTAGTTTTTACGTAAGGTTCAACTAAGTTGAAATGTGCAACTCAAAAATATTTAGTAGTGCGTAAGTTGTAACTTAGAGCCCATTTAAGTCAAAACTAGGCTAAGTTGTAACTTGCACACAGGTGCAACCGGCCCCAGAACTTTATAGTACACATTAAAAATGTGACGTACACTACAATTTACTACTGCTTACTATAGTAAATGCTTAAGGATGCCACATTACTGCAGTTTTTATTTTATACACTATAGTTAATATTAAAGAATAGTGTACATTAACAAAGCATAGTAGTTCCTATAACATGCTGCAGGATACTACAATTTACTACAGTTTACTATGGTAAATGCTGAAGTATACTACAATATGTTTTCATGTCTGTGTACTTGTGTTTTTATTATGCTGTTAAATGTAAATGCTCTGATATTAATAATATAAATGTGAGAGAGACAGAGAGGATATACAATTTTTTGTGCAGGACCTTATCTGATTGTGTTGAGAGTGATGTAGTTGTAATCTGTGTAGAAACGCTGTAAAATGCTCACGCATACAGTATAGCCGATGTTTTGTGAGTCTGATGAGCTGATTATTAACTCTGACGTTGTTTTACAAGAAGTTTGTTTTTGATTGCTCGGTCCGGAGAGCTTGATTCCACCCTCGTTCCTCTGCCTCCGCGTACACCATCAACACGAGCGCTGTAAGTACCAGCTGCTGTTCAACACTAGAGCTTCATAATGACTCTCCATTCGCATTCATTGTTTTATTCATGCCGTTGTCCCTTTGCTTCTACTACCAAAACTTCACGCCCACAGAACGGCACTTACTTCTGTCTGCCGTAGATGTATCACGAGAGATGCGAAGAAACCTGGCTGCTCACAGAAAGCGATTTCAGCTGAGACAAGCAGCTATGAGAAATGCAATATTACTGTAATGGGCAAATGATGCATTATCAATAGCGTTTGCATTGTGCAACTTTGGACGAATTGCATTTGTGAAGTGTACAGACGTCTAGATGAAGCATAACCCAAATGGTTGGAGCCACCTGAATTCAGAAAATAGATTTCACACCGGCCGAGCGATGAGAGGTTTGACGTCAGCTGGTGCGCACCAAAACCTGTAGTGTGAAAACACCTTCAAATCTGGCACTGTTCTGGCGAGTTTAGGCACTTGCCGTGTTAAAAATAGGTACGGTAGGAAAGCGTGTTCTCGTAAAGGTTGATTCTAAAAGTTGAGTTAAACCTCAGTGAGGAGAAACTGACTCTCTGAGGTGATGATCGATATCAAAGGCAAGAATTGCTGGGTCAGGGACAAAGCATTAGGGGACGCCCTCTGTTCCAGAGACGCTTCTGGATTTTACGGTGAATGGCCGATATGATCTGTGTGTTGGACACGCTGGCTCGTGACTTTCCTCCACTTCCACCTAACTCAACGGGATCATCAGGAAAAGTTTGATTTTGTAGAGTAGAGTGTTTACTAACCTTTAAAGTCTCTGATGTAATGTCTTATGAGAGACACAGAAACCGACAAAAGTGTGTTTACAAATCTTATTTGGTGGATGAATTTCGGGTTTCATTGTCATGTGTCATGGACCAGCTTTGGGTTCAGATGTGTTTGTATAGACGACTTCAACGCAACAACATGAACACATTTTTTTTGTATTATACAAAAACTTAACTTTCGGTACACATTCGCAAAGAATAATCCCTGCAGATTACTTCTGATAACGAGCAAAAGAAATAACAAGTAAATGACATTATGTGTGTGTCTAGACAGTATTATTTCGGGTTACCAGTAGAACAACCGTTCCTTGGCTAAACTTAAATGTGACACAGTTACACAAACCATTCAACCAATTGTTAATTGATTAAATTAATATGCAAGAAAATTCAACAAATTGTTTATTTAATACATTTAGTATACAAAGAATTATATAAATGAAAAGATACATAAATAGTTTTATTATTAGCCACTCGCCAGACTGATCAACAAATACGGACCTGAAGTTAACTTCGGATCAGGCGCGTGCGTCCGACGAAACCGTCTATATTATGTCGTGCACATCCTTGAATGCATCATCCTTTGGCTACAAAACTCAACACGAATGTATTTTCATGTCATTAATGGATGTTACGGCATAAACCAGAGGGCTTTGCATTCATTCGCTTAAAATGTATTAACGTTGCTCTTGGTGAAAGTATGCACATGTTAAACCTTTGACCCATGGTGCAATGTGAAGAAGGGATTAGGAAACGTGTGTTGCGTTTGTTTCTTTGTCGATGTAAACAAGGTCTTATCTGATGTTGAGACCATGTATCTGTGTTGCTTTGTGCATCAAGCTCCCAGCATTATTCGTTGAATTGGACATGCCAGAGATGCTCCGTGCTGGAGAATTATGCAAAAGCAGGTGCGATAAGATCACATCCCCGAGGTCTGGATTTAGAGAGCACTTAAGTTTGTTTTTGTACAAGATGGATGCATGTACAAGCGTGCTTATTGTGTGTAAAATTTAGATTCTGACGGCAGGCCCAAAGCTGACGCAAACACCGGAGGTCAAAGAGGTCTTTGTAAGTAGGTTTGAGACAATTGGTAGAAAGTGAACTAGATCCAATAGCACATGTGTACACTTAGTTTTCTGATTTATGCCTTTGACAGAAATATGAATGTCCAAATCTACACGCACATCATTTCTTGATTCTTGTTCTGTACAGCTGGTCCCTCGCAGACGTTGCTGTGTAATTACTTGTTTGTTTTCTGCACCGGTCTGTTATTGTGTTATCAGCTATTTCAGATAAACCTGTTCCTAAACAGAGCTTAAATAACAAACGTTTGACTATTCCAATACAACTCCGTAAGCTGAAATAAGTTTAAATGGAACATGACCGATTTTGCAAAAGTGGACCAAGCTTCATGTTATGCCTTACACATATTTCATTGCGAGATTAAATTTGTGCATTTCCCAAAAGAAGGCATTGCTTGTGGATTGGGAATTGAAAGTAAAAACTGGGCCAGCAAATCACGTTTGTCCTATCAGCATTTTAGAATCTCAGCCCCAGGTGTCGAAGACCCTGAACGCTGTGTCCCATATGCAAAATGACTCCATTTGAAAATATCAGAGCGACTTCGAAAAGTTGTTTAATCGTCTTCTAAGAAACTTGGATCCCATAATTACGCACTTATCAATATGGTGCCGAGTATTCTGCTGGCTACCAGCTTGTTTTTGTTGTATGCAAACAACGAAATGATGTTTCTAACTGTGTCCAAAACAAGATCCAATTTGCGTTTTGTTGGACTCCGTTTTTAATTTTACTGATCGGTTTAAGATGTTTCTTTCTCGAAAATGGATGTACCTGTACTTTTGACATCTCTACACGGGATTGTGTGATATCACGGGCAACCAAAAAGACATCTATCATCCAATTCCTCGCAGAGAAAATCCTGGCCTCTCTCACGCACCAAACGCAATTGATGGTTCGTTCTTACATTCTCCTCCTCCTGTGATTCCTCTCTCACTCATTTTCCATCTCTCACTCTTTTATTTCTTTCAGTGCACACAGAATATCCGCAAGCGTGACTCACGCGGTCCTGATGGAGAGTGTGCTGTCAGCAGTTCTGTTCATGTGGGAGATGTAATGACAGGAGGAACAACATATCTTCACCTGGAAACAAACCCGGTGCACACGGACACGCATGCCGAGGTGCGACGTGACGCACAGAACATCTTCATATCTGCCACACACTGTTAACGTTCAATCGAAGCAAAAGTTTTGCGTGTGACTCATGAAACGTTCAATATTACAGTGAGCGTTCGGTGCGGTCGTGTTCTGCTTAAAATCACAGTTTTCAGATACAACTTCACTCATAACACAGCGTGGTAGGATATCTTCTGAAACTTTCGTAGTATAGCTACAACAGTTAAAACATACTGTACACTTGATGTGTGCTTTGTTTTACATCTCAACCCGACTGTTTGTTCTAGTCACGATGTAAAAGATGACGCACACGAATCCATCTCCATCGACACGGAAGGAAGTGACTCAAGTCTACATTTATTCGTTTTGTTTTGTTCAGTTGTCACTTGTAACACGACAACAGTTTGTGTCACTGGTGGAAATCCAGAGCCCGAGGCTGAAACTGACAATCAGGCATGAGTTTTCATCATGTCGCACGCTGTTCATCATCGTGTACACGGGCCAGCATTACATCAGCTGATTTTACGTCCTCCTGGTGGCCAACAGGAACTTGGCAGCACTTGCTGGCAGGAGAGAACGGGTGAAAGGACACCAGAACCGCAAGACTGCATTTTCACTGCACAGACCCGATGTTCTGACACACGGGGCAGAGCGGGGTAAGCTGTGACACTTTTTTGAAAGTTGTCCTCTATAAGCAAGAAGAGTTGAGAGAGAGGTAAAGTTTGTGTGACAATATAACCTGAAATATAACTTGGTTTTATTTCCGAATTTCTGTTATGCACAGAATTTAGGCTGTCGTCAGAAATTTTGTAAATAAAAATGTAAATAAAAATGAAACTATGGGATATAAGTTATAAATATGTGACCCAGACCACAAAACCTATACTTTGTAGCAAAAGCCAACAATACGTTGTATGGGGCAAAATTATCGATTTTTCTTTTATGCCAAAATCATTATGATATTGTGCAACGATCGTGTTCCATGAAGATATTTTCTAAATGTCCTACCGTTAAAATTTAAAAACTATTTTTGTGAGTGGATGCTGCAAAATCGCTAACAACATGGCCAGAAACACACCTCCAAACTTCACTAGCTGCTGCCCGCTCTTTGGGAGTTACCCACTCAAGTTTGTAAAGCTTTGCATTTCTGTTTTTGGCTTCATCTACTCATTTTTAGGCATTTATTCTTCTCAACGTCGTTACAGCGGTTAGCACATAGAGAGTGTTAAACCAAACCTCTTTCTTCTTGGCAACGGCCTGCTATATTACTTAATATAATTAATTAAATCAATTTTATCGTTTAATATTATGTTTAATTTATTACTTAATATTAAATTACTAAATGGGAACATTCTCGTACTGCTTTAATACTGCTGGCTTAAATTAAAGAAGAAAATCAAGTAGCTTAGCTTATTACTTATAGCAACAAAAGGCAGTTCATTTGAAGAGCTGATGCTAACAGAGCAGCCTGTGCGAGTGTTATGAAATAAAGATGTTGCCTTTGCAGAAGTTTGCTGAATGTTTCTCGATCGGTCTAATCCGTGCAAAGTCACCATTTTCACTCTAATAAGAGCCGCGTGTTGACGTGACGGGAATCCAGCAGCTTTGCACGCCTGCATCGCTTTTATGAATTAATTGCTAATATTACTCATTATAACTGAAAATACTTTGGTTAAAGTACAACCTTTATGAAGCTTTTTTAAGTGTCGTGTGGCTTGTTAAATAAGGCCGCTTTATTTGATGTTTCCAGCATCTAATTTGTATCCAGGGCGACGATAAATATGTGCACGGTGCATTGGCACTTTAGCTGTAATGGCCTGTGGAAAATGTATGAAATTCATTAGTGAAGGGTTCAAATCGCTTTCGCAATCAACTCAACAACAGGCCTCCGAGAGCTTTGAAAATATGACCTGTTACTTGTTTTTTGAGTGAAAAAAATACTTGACTTATTTTGGTTTTATTTTGTCATTGTAGTTCAGAAAACTTACACTCTGTAAACTCTCAAAATTCCATATGTTTATTTGCACCATGTGTAGTAAAGGATGAATTATGATTGTGTAAATGAAATCAGTGGTGATTACACAGTGTAACAAAAAAAATCGTTTTATAGTTCTTGTACAATTCTGTGGTGCTAATTATTTTGGTAATATTTATTTTTGTGTAACATCAATGTTTCAGTGTATATTTAGCTCAAGTAAAATTTGAGCTTATATCATTAATTACGATTTATCGGTATATTGCTAATATAGAAAAATCGGTATATTGACAATAAAGAAAAAAAAACTTTTTTGAGTCGTTGTGATGTCCAAGTTTGAGTCCTTGAATCTGATTGGATATGATCTAATAGTGGTGATAATATACTGTACATGTTTGGTAATGATCAATAAAATAGAACAAGTTACACTATAAAGTTTAAGTAAAGATGTAGTTTTAGATTTTTTTGTTCATAATTAAAAAAAATATTTTCCAATTGTCACAGTCAGAAAATGGAACTGGAACTTGGATTGTGAGGACAGTATTAGTTATAAAAGAATCTAATATCAAGAAAACGATCAAATGTACATTTCTGAAGTCTTGAACGACTCATTTTTAGTAACTGTTATGTTAAACTGTTGTTTTGAGTTTGGTGTTTTATCAGTACTTAATTTCTGCGTGTGAGTAATAATACCGAAATGTATAAATGTGTGAAACAATTTTTTTTGTGGGTATCGTCGATGGTAAACATTTTTTTAAATGATTTACGTACTCAGCATGTTAAACTTCATAAAGAATCAGTAAAAATTCAAGCGAAACACAACTTACAAAATTGTTTCATTGTGTTGTATAAACTACTTTATATACTGCAACAGTTTGAGTCCTTGAATCTGATTGGATGTGAAGAGTGGTGATAATATACATGTTTGGTAATGATATAAAAAATTTAACAAGTTACATTATAAAGTTAAGACTAAGGCCCGATTCACATTTGGCGTCTAAAAACTTTCTCTCTTCAAATGACCTGCGGTGCGCGCGCGCAATTAGAAAAGTTGAACTTTTCCATCTCGATGCGGCGCCGACGCGCCTACAAAAATGTGCGCGTCGCACCGCATGCACGTCGCGACTGCGTCGCCCCCTATTTGCACGCACCTGCATTTAAAATAACGAATATGCGCGCGGAAAAGACACGAAATGTGAATCGGGCCTTAGTGTTACAATGTTTGTTCATAAGGGATGACATTGCTGTCCATACAACTGCATGCACTTTTATTCAACGTATTGACACAACAGATTCAGTACAGCTGGATTTAATTGAGCTGTGAGACTATGAAGTTACAACAGAATTAAACAAAACAGTACCGGCGGAGACTGTTCTTGTGCTACTCATCTGAAGGTTCTTGAATGCACTGTATTGATTACTTGGCAAAATGAGTGTGCTGCTTCTTTCTCCGCCGTTATCTTTCCCTTCCTGTTTACTGCAGACATCCACAGACCGCGAGCGTCCCACAAACAGTGAGGGATTTGGAACGATGGGGGTCATACTGTCCACATTCCCCCAACTCC
The DNA here is from genome assembly GCF_024868665.1 of Triplophysa rosa. NCBI lineage: Eukaryota > Metazoa > Chordata > Actinopteri > Cypriniformes > Nemacheilidae > Triplophysa > Triplophysa rosa. The sequence goes on along the minus strand of NC_079901.1, from coordinate 23,505,537 downwards.
TAATTAAACGCACCCGGCGGTGCGAGGGGCAGGAACCAGAACAGAGCCTGGGGTTAGATGGTCTCCGGCTGGGACAGAAAGCCGTGGACGTGGTGAGATGGAGAATGTGGTCCATAAATCCCCCCTACTCATCTCTGCTGGAACTCCGAGTGGGATTTTTCTGGGGTTTGCAGAGCAGAACCGGTTTCCAGTTGATGGTTCATTTAGTGAAGATGTGCCCAACCAGAGAGCACACTCTCTCTTACATACCCAGCGTTTACTGGGAACCAGTTTGATTGGGCAGTGAGCACCAAACCTGCGTGACTTGCTTTCTTCTGCAGAACACAAAAGACGACATTTTGATGAATGTTTGTAACCAAACAACATAGGACCACGTGTATGGACACAGAACCACTGAGACATTTCTCAAAATATCTTCTTTTGTAATGCATAATACAGGTTTTGAACCACATGAGCGTGAATAAATCCTCATAAATAACTAAATAAATAATTCCTTTTACACAAAAAATCGTGGGTCTTGCAAGTTATCATTCAAAGTAGCCTTTCCAACACCGTCCCAACACTTCTCTGCATTTATTGACGTTTTAATCCCTGCTGAAGTTTCTCCTCTAGTCAGAAAAAGATATTAAAAATTGTGCTGAAGAACAATATTGACTTGTTATCTGACATTAAAGTCGACCGAATCCCGAGACTGTCGTCCTGAAAGGAATAGTTTACCTCAAAATGAAATTTCTTCGTTTTTGTGTGTGTGTTTTTACTCGCCTTCATGTTCTAAACCCTTCTGTCGTTACATACACAAAAGGAGAATCTTTGGAATTTTAATAGTTATGCAGCTGTCAAGCTCCAAAAAGTGAAGAAAAAAAATTGTAAAGTCACAATGCGTTATTGTGCTCCTCCATAATGATTTCTTCAAAAGCTTTCTCTTTTGTGTACGACAAAAAAAACGTATGCAATGTTTTGAACAGTTACATTTTGGAGTAAACTATTTGTCATGCCGTCTTTCTCTCACAGCAAAATGATTGGGGAGGAGACGTCACGGATGGAAAGGAGGCCGAGCATTTGGCTTTTGGTAGGATTGGGGATTCATGATGGACATTTATCGAACAAAACTATTTAATAACTAAGCATAGGAAACAGATGAAAAAAATACTGAACATAAAACACATAAAACGGAAGATTGAACAGCACCGTTGGCAACTGCTGTAGTTTAAGTTCCTCTCGATTACGGTTGAATCTTGCGTCCTCGGCAGTGACCAATCAGCTTCTTTTTTTAGGCTTGAGAACCGACAAGCCTTTGTTTTTCTTAGTCCTGATTCAAACTTTCCTCTCATCCATCACAAGGCCGCATACTGCACATGCCGATTGTTTTCTATGGTGATTGTGCAACACAGCTTTTGTTCTGCGGTTCTCCCGCGCTTAAATGAGTAATGAAATAAGACTCGAACTTCGCTTATTGCATGTTAAGCTTTTTCTCACTGAACCTGCACAAATGCATTTTTTTTCAAAAACAGGTTGAAACTGCGGTATAAATTGCACCCTGAGTCAGCGTATCACAATTCTGTGTCTTCTCACGGTTGTGTTTGTCTTTCAGCGAGGTGGGATTGGAGCGAAGAGGCAGTTGTGTCGTTTGACATCAATCTTCCGTTCTGTCGGTGAGTACGACAGGCGTCTGACAGAAGAGGGCGAGATTTAAGAGAAAGCAGTTGGTCGATTCCACACCCCCGACCCAAATCGAGTCGGTCGATCAGCCTGACTCTGAATGCAAACTCCTATTGAATTTTAGTGGATGCATGATATGTGATGGATGTCTGAGTTGAAGGATAAGAAGCGTCCTTTCAGACACTTGAATGGCTTTACGTTATGTAAGTTCGTGCTCTCCTGTGCTTTCTACTAAGTAGATTTTGATGAGAAATATTTCTATACCTAATGATGATGTGGTGACACCCCAGACAGCTTCCCTTCAGCCGACACTCATTCACTGAATGTAAGATAAATACTTTCCACCTTATATACTGTATAATAAATGTTCCCACGTTTTCATTCAGAAATGTGTCCTTTTAAACTATCCATTAAGTTTTGGACCATGCAAAACCTTATGCAACTTGTAAAATCAAGACACAAAGACTATGACATTTATTCATCTGTAGGATTTGATACAAGCAGCACATTTGGGCATTTAAGTTGAAGAGAAACTTTGTCTTTCCATCTCTCCCAGTGTCGTTTTAACGGCGAAACTTTCTTTTAAAGGGATGGTTCATCCAAACATGAAAATTCTGTCATCATTTACTCACCCTTATGCAGTTTCATACCTGGATAAATTACGTTGTTTTTCCGATGAACACAAAGAAAGATATTTGGAAGAATGTTAGTCATTTTCAGTTCCGGGACATCATTGACTACCATAGTAGGAAGAATTAAATGGTGCCCGAGAACTCTTTTGTTTTCCTAAATTCTTCAAATATCTCATTATTGTGTAAAAATAAACCTTTTTTCCTACTATGGCAGTCAATGATGTCCCAGAACTAAAAATTGCTAGCATTCTTCCAAATATCTTTCTCTGTGTTCATTGGAACAAAGACATTTTATACAGGTTTGAAACAACCTGAGGGTGAGTAAACGATGACAGATTTTTCATTTTTGGATGAGCTATCCCTTTAATGTCCGCCTTATGTCTAATGTCTAGATCAACTAACCATGTCGGCAAAAGTGAAGTAATGTTATCTACTTATGTTATCCTCTCCTGAGCTCAATGCCATTCTGTTTCTGATTTATGAACATGTCCTCGGCAAACTGTGCAACAGCAGAGAATTTGGGAGACAGAAATAAACTCCTAATCTGAGTAATATCTCTCCCCTGCCCTTCTAACATCAAACATCACCTCCTGTTTCTTCCGCGTAGAGATCTGAGCTCTGCCCAAAAAAAGCCACGTGAGGTGTTGATCCTTCCTGGAAGACCTTTCTGGAGGCCCGGAGGACGTTCAGAGGAGCGCTTTTAAGGATGCTGCTTGGGGTTTCCATAGAGATCTCCTACACACTTCTTGCTCATTCCCAGCAAGAGATCGATAACTTCAGAATGCAAACGCAGATTTATTTTTTGAGATGGGGATGTGCGAAACGAAAATTGACTCATTTATGGGTGGTTTGAATCGGTCAACTAGTTGGTTTTAAAAACATCTCACTCTTTCTCTCTCATTATCTCTTTATCTCCTCTTTTATATAAATGGAAATAGTTATTAATTATTATAATTTAAATATGCATCCTTCGGAGGTTATATTTCAAGGTAAGAATGAAACTGCACTGATTATACGTCTTAAGAGAAATAAATGCTAATTTTATACAAAATTTTAACTCGACAAATGTGACCTGCGGAGGACGTACCTGAAATCCCGGCCAGGACGTGTCCGGCTAAAATGGGGCGTATGGTCGCCCTAATGTAGCTTAGTTGGTGGATTATGTTGGCAGCACAAAGGTAATGGGTTTGAACCCCAGAAAAACGCATGCTAATAAAACTTCCAAATATGTTCATGTACAGTAAATATTGCGTTAAGAGTATCGTGATCATCGTGATAGATTACATGATATATAGTTGGATAATAGTATGGATCTTAAAATACAGTTCTTAAATTGTGATGCTGAAATGAGTTGTTTTATTGGCACTCTCAATAAAAACAATACCAGGCGGGTGATTTTATGTACTTTAGCTGGGTTTTCACAGACTGGTTCACATGCTGTATATATTTAATAAAGTTAGCCACATTTTATTCATAGCTTCAAAGAACGTCTGTTGTGTAAATTTGTAAAGTTATGAGTAGCTTGTCATGTGGGCAGTTAGCGCTGCTCCTCCGTCCCTTTATGTTCCGATGCTCTTTTAGCGTGTTCATTGCCGTCAGGCTGTTGTCATGACATTTGAAGTATTTTCTCAATAATCTCTTTTGGATTTCAGAGAGCCGATCCTCAAACAGCACGAAACGAAACTCCAAACACACACACACACACACACACACACACACACACACACACACACACACACACACAAACAAGTCGTGCATTCGTCCGTTGGCTTTGGAGAGCCTGAAGGTTTCCTGCCGACATTACATTAGCAGCCAATCTGTTTCACAATCTGTGCTTGTACTTGGCATTGCTGAAATGTGTATGGTAACCAAGCCTCCTTTGAAAGGCACAAATGAACTGAAATCTTGTCGTTGTCATTTTGACTGTACGCCTCCACAGCTGTTGGAAAGACCCCGCTGTGGAGCGGGAGGTGGTTGGGGAGTGTTAGCTTTCTTTATATCTGCTATGTTACCTGTGTCGGAAAGAGCTCATAATCATAGTCCTGCCAGTGTTATGAGGCATTACGTAACTAATGATGTGTTTACAGATAGTCGGACAGTAAAAGGAAACATTGTGGGGGTGTAAGAATGTCTGTTTGACTGTAATCAACTTTTTCTTTTAGATCCGGGATTTGTTCTGACACCGTTGGAGGAATCACCGCCCGAATGTCTTCAGAGAGCGGCTTTGTTCCAGACGTTAGTGAAATCGCTGTTGGCTACATGGTAAGTGAGCTTTAAGGTTGCAATTTATCTAGGGCTGTCAAGCGATTAATCGTGATTAATCGCATCCAGAATAAAAGTTTGTGTTTACGTAATTTATGTCGGTGTACTGTGCTAATTCATTTTGTTTTTATGAACACATACACATAAATGCATTTTTTTAAGAAAGATATAACATATAACAATTAATAAACGTTTATTTAGAATTTCAATTATTGGTAAATATAAATTAATACATTTAAATATTTCCTAAATATATAGAAAAGTATGTGTATGTTTTGTGTTTATAAATACAAAATTAATATGCACTGTACACAGATATATTTTATGTAAACACAAACTTTTATTCTGGATGCAATTAATCGCGATTAATCGTTTGACAGCCCTAAATTTATCCGAAACAATTTCCAGCTTTATAAGCAGGCCAATATAAAAGCTGCTTGAATTTGGGGCGAAACAGTGAGACTAATAAACTCACACTTTGAGTTTGCAACGTATCTGGAAAATACCGCCCACCCTATACTTTAACACATTTGACAGGTTTTAAATCCATTCCACAGATTTCCTCAAAATCATCAGAAAACGCGATTTGTAAATTCGCTCATGTATGGTAACTCGCAAACAGAGCTTCTTACTGGAACAGTAAAAGAAACTTGCAGTTGATGAAGTTTTCATATTGAAAGGCATCTTGGGATTGTCAATTCAAACACATTTAGCACATTTTATCATCCATAAAATTGGTGTATATTGTGCATGTTAACTGAGATTTATAATGACCAGCTAGTTTGGCAACACATCACCATCTCATGGCAATTCATAACTGTTTTACAAGCTGTTTGAATTTGTATGAATGTGCACGATATCATTTGTACATTATACAACCTGGTTTTCCACCAACGACTTTTTGGGACTTAATTCTTGCTTTTTCCTAACAATCGTACTAATTCATACAAAATGACCACCTTGTGGGCTTGATATTGCTGATTAAACTTTGACGTTCCTTACTTAGTTCTTAAAAGAAGGTTAAGAATTGTTTCATACAGAAATCAAACACGGCACATTGGAATACTTGATTCTGATTGGCCATTCGCAACATTCGAAGGTCTGATATTCCCAGATATATCAACTGCTCAAAAACTAATAACACACAGTAAATCATTTTGACAGGCAGTTTATTATTAAACAAACAAAATATATATATATATAAATATGCTTTTAATAACACATATGACATTATATTTACAAACGATTAAACCAGATTGTGTGTTTGTGGTTTTGTCGTGTCTTACCTTTAAAGCTAAAGTAAACAGGTTTTCCTTGCGGAAATTCAGCATTTGTTGAAAATGAGCTAATAAGATATTTCAAATCAATATTTAATGTTCAATTACTTACTTATGCGATAAGTAGCTGTGTATTAAATGGGATAATGTACAGACAGCTGCCTGTTGTTGCAAAAATAAACCATTTACTTAAAGCCACTCTTCAGTCTCATCCTAACATCAAATCTAATCAACCTTTCAACGGTCATCAGCATCGTAAATCCTCCAAAGGTTTATATATTTTCATTCTTAAAAAAGTGTATGTACGTTTATAACACTATACTTTGTATTATTGCATCAAATGACAAAAAAATTGTTAACGCTAATGCAAGAGTGTTTCTTATACAGCGTCTATGGAAGTCACAGTAAATTTGACATAATTCTCTCTTTTGATTGTCGTCATCAGACTCCTATCCTTGACTTTTTAATTTGCTTTTTGAACAAATGAGAATGCAACAATATATTTGTGGTAGTCTCCCATTCACCACCATAGTAGTTTATCCAACTATGACGACTTCCGCTGCTCAGAAACCCGGAAACGGGAAAAAGGTCCATTGGTGAATAGGAGTTTTCTTATAAATGGTTGCGGTGCACATATTGCACTTGTTAATTTTGGACTCTACTGTAAATGAAAGTGTTCGACATTCATTCTCATATTATATTGAATATCTTAAAAGACAGCTGTTTATGCAAGCAGTAGAACGTAATACTGCTTACTAGTTTTTGGCACAAAGTCTTTGGAATGAACTTACTGGACTGAATATAACACATCCAAAAGCTGTCATTTAAACACCATGAGCTGTCCCAAAGAGAGAGAGAGAGAGAGAGAGAGAGAGAGAGAGAGAGAGAGAGAGAGAGAGAGAGAGAGAGAGACCGCATTCTCACGCTTCTGTCTAAAATTGTAGATTTGTTTATTAACATTATTTTATATTTCACTCTATTCTTTTTTATTATTCAAATATAATTTTATTGTATTATTATATTATTTTAATGCTTTGGCTACATTATAAGAACACGCAATCATGCCAAAACCTTTCAATTTAAATTGATAGAGAGAAAGAGACTGTTAAAGTTTAATAAGTCCTCTTCAGTTTTTATTTATCAAAAAATTAGACGTCAGTTTGCATTGCTCCTGTTTTCCCACCCTCTTCTGTGTGTGTGTCAACATTAATTGACTGTATGCTAAATAGCTGCACAGTTCCAGGTGTTCGGCCTCAGTGTGTTTGCTGAAGCGAGGTCTGATCTGACACTGGAAATTATCCAGACCGGTTATGACACACTCCACTGAGCCAGGGTCATCTGGAAACCCGTCAACGATCCTCCACCAGCACCAAGACTCTCGGCATATGGCTTCTTTGACCCTGAAGGGCACCGGTTACCCAGAAAGCCTCAGTGTGTTCCAGGATTTGGTGTTGAAACAGGTCTGATTTGTGAATTTTAACTAACTCGTTTGTTAAGCTTGTCACTAGGCTTGAGCTCACAGAGGCACATAAATTAAGGAGGAAAAAAATGTTTTATAATTTAATTGAATTTAATTATTTAAAAAATATTTTTTAATTATTTAATTAAAATTTCTTTATTTATATATATATATTTTTTGTAGGAGATTGACATCGTTCACACTGTACCTGAACGTCTTCCAAATTTTTTTTTTTTGTACTTCACATAAGGATAAAATTCACCACGTTTTGGAGTGATGTGAGCAAATGTCCTTTTTATATTTTTTTTTGGGGGGGGGGTTGGGGTTACTATCCTTTTAAACACTGAATGGTCAACACATTTACTGAGTGCTATTTCTGAGCATTTGAGTTAAATAAACAGACGGTTTTGTAACGTGAAGGGCAAGCAGGAGATTTAAAATGTTCCGATGCTAACGTTTGACATTTGTGTTCACAGGAGGAAGCTGGCGAGAGCAAACTGCTGCGAATATGAGGTGCTACTTTCCTCCGATAAAAATATGCGCTTTATTTTCATACCAAGCACATAATTATGAACTCCGCTTTCTTTGCCCTTAATGAAGATGGGTGAAACGCTCGGAGAGAAACATCAAACGCTTTCTCGCAGCGCTCTTTGGCCCAGAGCTGCCCACACACTCATACACGGGCATTTCCAGCTCAGAGCTTCGCGCCCAGACTACTCATCCACCCGGATTCAACTGCCTCGGCCAATCACGGAGAAGTGCCGTGACCCCATCGTGACTCTCCTCCTGCCCACAGCCAATGATCTCATCCCCTCGGTGGATCCCGCCCACTGCTGAATTGTGCCTCTGCTGCGCTTTCCCGAGGTCATGGGGAATTCTGAAAATTACATTTCTTTTGTTGTTATGCATTATTTTGGGATGGGGGCGAAAGGGTGTCCTGAAAGTGCACGGTTTGTTAAAATGCATGAAGTCGATTCACTCTGTCAAAATAAGACCCGATGAGTCATAAAAGTTCCCTGAATAGGGAAAGATCGAAATCTTCACATTTTTGTTCTTAAGAACATGTCATGTTAGCTGTACAATATGGCATGAATTTATCAGCTTTAGCACAATTTTTCATCAGGTCCAGCTAATCCTCAAGGACACCTGAGAGGTATCAGTAGCTCAAAGACATATGAATCAGAAATGAGACCAGAGGCTGTTGTGTTGAATGTAAGATGGAGGAGATGCCTGGATAAACTGCTTTTGTGGAGATACAGCTCATTACATTAACTGCCTGACTGCTAATCTTTAATGTGTCTGGCATGATACATTCATTTAAGAGAGAGCTATATTTGGAGTTTGCTATAAAATAATAGCAGTGCTTTACAAAGTCATGGAAATTTTGTGACAGGTAAGATTTATTAATGACACTGGCACGCCAATGGTGGCTAATGGTTAGAAAACTGTTCAATGCCATTATCCCTGATAATAAAAATAACTTGAACCAGGATTGCTGGTCTTCACGTCTGACTGAGCCGGTTTTCAGCTTTTTCAATGATGTCCCTTCCAAATAAGAAGTGAATTCACATATACTAAGAAAAGTATACTTTCAGTCTACTTTTGATGTACTTCCTAGAAATATTCTTAACATTACGCTTAGAAGTATACATACGCGAAGATATTAATATTAACAAGAGGTGCCACTGCTGTTACAATGAATGGCGAGAAATGCAACGCTCAATATGGCTGCTCTAGTGAAGAAAGCCCCGCCTTCCAGTAGAACGAGCCAATCAATAAGACTGACGATTCTCTGGGGCACATTAGTGTTCATAGGAAAACAGTAGTAGCCTAAAATTGGCCAAAGTCTCCAGGCACAGTAGGCAACCTCGACAAAGGTGTTTTTTACGCAATTTAAGCTTAGCAAACCAAACTTATGATACAGTTCATGTCATGTTTAAATATTGATCAAAAATATGCTGTTTAATTGTGATTTTTGCCATCGATTTTAGAAATATCTGCCTTCCCCCATTCAAGTAGATAGGACTGTGGACTTGCTATGATGTAAATTGCTGCCCATGCAGAGGCATTGCAAACATGGCCGCCGAGTAGCACGACTTCTGTAAACGGACTTTGGTATACTTAAGTTGTACTGACAGAAAAGCCGGCATTTAGTATGTTTAGTATGTTAATATTTATTTAATACCTAAATAGGAACACAGTAGAAGACTTAAAAACAAAAATAACAATAATAAACAATATCGCGTAAATGGCGAACTATATGTATATTGGTAAATTTACTTAAAGAAAACATCAAACTACTAAATTAGTAGTTCACTGAGGGTATACTTACATACATCAACTAATTTCGGTATTGAACTTGTAAACTGTCAATGAATTTATTAATTTTACTTTTGGTGCAGTTCTTGTCAAAGTTAACACTTAAAGTATACTTCAGTATACTTTTACAAACTTAAAGGGATAGTAAAAATAAAAATTCCGTCATCATTTACTCACCTTCGAGTTCTAAATCTGTATAAATTCCTTTGTTCTGATGAACACAGAGACAGATCTTTAGAAGAATGCTTGTAACCAAATAGTTCTTGGAGCCCATTGACAACCATAGTAGAAAAAAATACCTCATATTTTTTTTATTTGTTGAACACAAAAGAAGATATTTTGAAGTATGTACAACAGCGAACAGTGCTGGGGCACTTTTTTACTGCCATTGTGATTTTTCCTACTATGGTAGTCAATGGGGTCCAAGAACTGTTTGGTTAACAAGCATTCGTCCAAATATCGTTCTCTGTGTTCAACCAAACAAAGAAATGTGTACAAGTTTGAAACAAATAGAGAGTGAGTAATTCATGACAGAATTTTCATTTTTGGGTGAACTACCGCTTTAAAAGTATTATTGAAATAGTACACTTATATTTTAGTGCAGTTGTAGTATTCAAAGTTTACCACTGTTACACTTAAAATATACTTAAGTGTACTTTTACAAACTTAAAAGTATTCTTTAAACAGTACATTTGAAGAGTTTGGTTCCAAAATGGGATAACAATGAGATAATCACGTTTTTTATTATGCTATCATGTTTTTTTTTTTGTTTTTTTATTGTGTTAACGGAGTTATCTCATTTTGGAACCAAACTCTTCATTTATATTAGCATATGTACTGCATAAAGTAGTGTATACTTAAAACATACTGGATACTTAAGTAAACTTTATAAAATGAAGTGTACTTTTTTGAAGGAACCTTTTGGAAGAAAAAAAAGCAGGCAGCGCATCTGTTAAACAGCTGATTGACTTTTTCAATCTAAAAGCAGTTTCATTACAGCCACAAATAGTGAGTGTTGCTATCTGCTCAGGGGTCTCATTTATAAAACTGTGCGTATAGGATCCTTACTAAAAGTGTACGTGCGCCCGAAAGCCAAAAACAGCGTACGCCAAAAAATATTCAGAATAATAAAACCGTGCGTACGCACACCTGTAAGCAATATTCGATTTATAAATGACAGATCACCTGCAAGTGGGCGTACGTGAATCAGCCTCATATCCCGCCCTGTACACGCCCATTTTTACCCATAAATAGTCAATACAATGCACCTCATGAATTCTGATTTGTATGTTAATAAGACTGGCATCCAATCCGCTTGTTAAACCTGACGTCACGCACCACAATGGACGTATACCGCTTCCGGGTCCAACCGCTATCAGATGCCATAGAAAAATAACAAAAAATGATGTAAAACCCCCGATCCTTTATCTCCGTAACGAAATCACAAATGGCCACACATGAGTTTCACTGAGATTTCCAATTTAATAATTGTTATAATTATCAATAATAATAATTATTATTATAATTATATTAAAGCCAAAGAAGGTCTCTGCAGCATTTAGACTGATCATTAACACCTCATTAAAATCACCTCATTAATTAGTGGTGTCCTTCACCCGAGATAACATTTGAAGACATAATTGTTATGAACATAGTTAGGACTGATAACGAGAACATAAAGAGAAACGATTGCGCGAGAGCTTAATGGCTGAATTTTCAGACTTTGACATTCGATGATTATGCACAGTATTAAAGGAAAATATATTTAGTATTTATTTACACTGTGTTCTGCAGTTATCATATTTGATGCTGTCCCTATTCAGTAGGATCATCTCCTCATCATGCGCTCATAGTGTGATGGTGAGACAGCGCTGAATAAATATTTAGATTGAATTTTTATTTAAGATTTGAGTTGGATTTTACAAGAAGGTGCATGAAACAATTATCGCTCAATACGAGCGCAAATAACTCTGCAGATTTGATCTTCGTGATAATGTGGATCTTTAACGGATATGAGGTCAAATTAAATGTGTGTGAGGCATTAATGCTTATAATCGTTTTTATCAATCTTAGTTTCTGCAATCTAAGTTCACTAACTCACCATTTGTGTCACCCCTTGTCTCCAGAATGTGCGTACGCATGGGTCAGAGTTTGCATGCAGGTGCGCGAATTTTTCGGTCAAGTTTGTTTTATAAATCCCACCTTTTACGTGGGAAGTGGCGTACGCCTCTTTCAGGGCATGTTTTGTGCGCACGCAACGGTTATAAATGAGGCTCTAAACAGGCCCGTGTTGTCCTCACAACCTTCTTGTTCTGCAGTATGTTTCCCTTCATCGTGTGGAGCTATACAAGGACACAGAGAGGCGGTTTAGTGTCTTATTGAGGGTACTGAGCATTCCGACGCTGTACCTTTTCCTGCCGGATGGAGCCCTACTGGGAAATCAGGCAGAAATCATTCTAATCCAATGAGCCCGCTGTACCTCACAACACTTTGTGCCAACAAAGAAAGTGAGCGCACACACTTTATATACTGTATATCAACCCCTCTGTGTCTCTCAGCAGCTATTGGTTTCTCACACCATATACCTGTTCATCCTCCAATCATTTTCAAAGCCTCTGCCTTCGTTTCTCAGGGAAAGCTCAAACGCCGTAGCATGAGAGAACGACAAACCAGCCTTGACTGTAATTCCCGTGAGTCTTTCTCTTAGTGGTAAGTAATAAATGAGACTTTCATTTCTAAATTCATCAGGGCATTTTGGCATTGATGTTGCTAGTAACGAAGCAAATTCTTAAACAGATGCCGTGTTCAAACCTTCACTCCTGCTAGTTTAAGCTTCCGAGGAGGGGAATAACACGGTAAGTTCATTCATGTCAATCACAGATGGCTAAGCACCCATTGGCACGAATCCCCCCGAGCTTTGTACATAATCCCCTCCTGGCAACTGGAGTCATTTGTAATGGATGACAGCTGGGTGATAACTTGTCACTCCACTACTATACAGGGAAAAGTGGAGATTGGGAAGGGTGGGAAGAACCTTTATTCTGTTGTGCAGGACCTTTTTACCTGCATTGATTCTTACAGGTTGTTTTTTTACTTGGAAGACTCTTAAAGGGATAGTTCACCCAAACAATTAAACGTCATGTTTTTCAAAACCTGTATGTGACTTTCTTCTGTGGAACGCAAAAAGATCATCTAAGAAATGTCCAAACACTAAACGTCATTGTTGTTTGATTACCAATGTAAAAAGAAAGTCATACAGGTTTGAAGGTGAATAAATGATGTACTGTCCCTTTAAGCGTATTCACCATACCGTCCTGTTTATATTGCACATTAAGCATGCACAGTGGCTCGTGAAGGCCACGTCATGTTAATTTGGACCTCCGTTGCCATGCATCAGTTTGGAAAACTATCGCCTGCAGAGATGCCTAGTTGATATCCCAAGGTTTTCTTTTTTGTGGATGCAGAACTACGAATGAAATACATACACAGGAAGAAGCACCTGCGAGTACAGGTGCCTATCTTCTGAGATGCACTCAAAACGAGCCGTCGGCCCATCTTTCAAAGCCATTTATTGTGCCGGGTCTGTAACGCCTTATTGTGTCACTCAGGTCTCGCATACCTGGTATTAAGAGCTGGAGGAGAACGGCAAGGCGGTATTTTAGGGGTCAGGATGACAAAAAAGACCAAAATAGAAGTCCTCAGTTCTCCAGCCGAATGAGCTTGATGTCAGCAAATCCTGTCATTTCATGACACTCAGAATGGAAGGCGTGCGAAAAATGTGGTGATACTCTTCCATTCATGAGACCATGCTCCCTCACACACGTTTTTTTTTATTTTAGATAAGCAAATGTTCCTTATTGTACTACCAATATTGCTTCATGTGCGGCGCCATAATACGGTTCTTTTTATAGCTAATAGTATTTTAATGTTACATTCATCTTGAAATAAAGTAGAAGGCCTCATCTGACAGAAAACATTGACTTGATTTTCAGACAAACGGCGGTACTTCAGTAAACAATCATATTCTCTGTCATTGCCATTATTGTTGTCATTACCATAATTGCTGTCATTTTGAACTCATTTGCACTAATACCAAGCATTTCGCGCTCTTCCCATAAGGGTGCAATTCTCGCCAGATTATTATGCTAATTCCGCTCGAATTTTTTTCTCAGCAAAAGTTTCTCAATCAGAGCGTCGCGCGCTCCGCTTTTGTTGCTGTCCGCAATTTGACAAAGACAATTTGCTGGATTAGTTCACAAAAAGAAGGGTTGATATGAATAATTCAGTTCAGCTTCACCTCGCTGCATTAAGGGTTGAGAAGTCTTTGAATACACTCGTCTGAGCCGTCCTGTTCAGCGTTTCACCTCTCACGTCTGGTACGTCATTAACTCTTCACTTCATATCAGCTTTTAATTGGAGCAATCATTATCATGAATTACTGTAATTACTATTGCAGGGATTTTTTTCTTCTTGTTGATAATTCTTCACCGTCATTACAGTCAGTGTTTTGAATGAGTGTTCTGTGCTTGATCTGGGCAGTGTAAACAATTTTCCATCCTGATGTTTGGCCGTTGGGCAGCCCGGTGTACTGTGAGACTATGAGGATAATTGCAATAATTACCATGAGGTTGGAGTTGACCTGCGGTAGAGGATGGGTTAAACTGTCTCTAGTTTACAGGCGTTAAAATAATCATAACTAAATGTGTGCAAAGCCTTTAACATCATTTAACATACAATTGACATCATTTTGATCGGGTTACCTTTTTTGATGGTTAAGTGAAACAAGGATAGAAATATAAACTCATCGCATTGTTTAAAAGGTTTTGGAACCAGGTGGAAAATATCCTAAGAATTTAATTTTGGTATAGGTCATTGTGCCCATGTCTAAATCTGGTTAATCGAACAGAGTCCCCAAATCTATTTAAATATTTTAAGTCGCTCTTTGTCCTAGTGAAAAGTAACAGTGACCCACATCTTATCTAAGGAACGGAGTGAACTGGTGCCAACTTAAAAATACACCGTAAAACTTTTTTTTTGTTACTTAAATCTTAATTTTTTACATTTTGACAAGTGGTTGAGTTATAAAATAAAATAAATAGAATATAAATACAGCCGCAGAAAAATTAAGAGACCATTTAAAAAATTTAAAAACAGTTTTTCTGAATTTACTATTTCTAGGTGTTTGGGTAAAATTATTATTTTTGTTTCATTCTGTGAACTATTAACAATATTTCTACCATATTTCAAACACAAATATTTTTCTGCGTTTATTTCCAGAAAATGAAAACTGGAGAAACAGGTTAAAAATAACAAAGGATGTTCTGTATTTTTTCAGACCTCAAATACGGCAAAGAAAACAAAGTTAAAATATATTCACAATGGTTTTCTGCGGCTAATAAAATAAAATAAATATATTTTGATGAAAAAAGAAAAATAGTACTTTGAAATGACTTGTGAAGTCAATTTGATTGTTCTTAAAGATGAGGTAACATACGCAGTTTTGGCCAATCTCATATTAATCTTGAGTGCCTATACAGTAGTGTTGCAAACTTAGTATCTTCAAAGAGTATTTAGTTTGATCAAATAAATAAAAGAGAGATACAGCTAAATGATTATTTCCAGAAAAAGACGAGCTGCTGGAGGCGAGCAGGGGGACGGAACTACAGCACGAGCACACAACACATCATCGCATTAATTCACTATAAGTTTGTGTTGTTTACATGATGCACTTACGCGCCGATTGCCAACAAAACACAGACATATGACTTAGTTTGACTTACCGCGAGCGGTTCATGTCCGGCATCTTTAAGCGCTGGGACAGCGCCACCTATCAGTTTCAAATGATCTCCAAATCCAGCGTTATATCCACCGTTTATATCACATCCATCAATGAAAAGCAGTGAGCAAACAAACACAACTAAACTTCTGTCAGCCGAGTGAAGCGGCATTGATTGGCGTGCTCTTTCTCACGCTGGCTGGTTGACGCATGGGCGTGCTCTTTCGCTCGGTGGATGACGCGTGGGCATGCTTTTCCAGGATAATTTTCCAAAAAGGGACTAATAACCCTTCTTACTTACTAACCCTTCCTAATAACATGGTAATCCATGTTCGAAAAAAGCTTTCCGAAAACTGTCAAACCCTGGTGGAGTGGATCGAGCACAGAAATACAACATCATACGTTCGACTCGTTTTTTGACATGTTGACCTTGCGAACCCAGCACGTTTAACAGTGTAAAAAAGTCAGAATGCATGAAATAGCTTGTTTACCCCACCTTTAAAAAAGTGTCTAGGATTTGATCTGTCAGTCGTTGATTTCTCATTTTCTTTCTTCTATCTGTCTTTTTCAGCGCAACACAACACATGTTGGTCATTTACTGTACATGGTCACCGCTGCGTCACGGCACCATGGCCTAATTCCTCATCTGTGGCTCAAAGACAAAGTTGTGATGTGCAAGCCAAAGAGAGAAGAACAAAGTAGGCCAGTCCTATATCTGTTTCAGAGAGCTGCTGGGTACACGGCAGTTAAAACTCATACTGCTTAGAAAAGCATGCGCACAAAATGTATTTTTAGTGGCTTTGTTAAACTCATCTCGATTACAGTTAAAACGAGGCCCAAAACTGAAGTATTATATTTAGTCATATTACTCATGCAGTTTGGTTTGTGCTACAGACATATTTTCTAAACTTATGCAGCCTGATGTGGGAATGGAATGCCTTTAAATTTCAATGCGATTTTTATATTATACCATAGACTAACATTAAATGTTGTCACAGAGAGTTGAGGATAGCATAATCATGCATGTGGAAACACTTTAACGGCATCTTAACACTTAAAGTCCCTGTGAACTGGAAGTTGCGATCGTTTTTACTTCCGTATTCTGAGATAAGCTATTTACTATAAACGCTGCAATATTTCATGAAAAAAAGAATTATCGTTTTTTATTTCACTGGGACTTTAAAACGTATTATTAATATAAGTATTAAATCAATGCTCTTGCATTCACCAGTAATAAACATCATAATGCTAAGTTTTGCACAGCACAACTTGCATTTTCATCCGAATACGTAAGAATCCAATTTGTTCTTTGCTGTTAAAATGTCTCTTTGGGATCTCCAAAATGGCCGGAGCCTTTGGACCATCAAGAGGCAGAAAACGAGTCTTGTGTGCAATAATGTGATATAAATACACTCATGCCATCTAATTCTTTCTACTTCATATAATCTCTGATTAATTATGTCCTACTTCTCTCCCACTGTCACATTGTCAGATAGGATGAGGTGTTTATACAGGTGTGGGCACGAAGGGTGATGGGCCTGTTAACATTTCAGCTTACTGTGCTAAATTTCAGCCTATTAGTACTTCCTTTGCATGATTAAACCCCCATATCGCCTTCTCTCCGGCTCTGCCTCTTCCGAAACGGTAAATGAGTATACCTCTGAGATACAACCCTGGCAGAACGGGACAGATTTAGGCCAGAATAAGTGCGTAAAGAATAAAGATGCAAAGCTAATGAAATTAGTCTTTTTCCCTTCTTCCATTATGACATTGATACGCATCTCGCGCTAACCACTATTTTGGTGACAAGAATGAAACCTCATTGTACTCTGAAATGAAAATACTTGTATCCTAAAATAGAAGAAGCCTCATTTAGTTGAGTGTTTATGAAGGCAGTGTGAATCATTGTGTTAAAACACAGGGTGGTCAGAATAGTGTTTCATTGCCTGAGAAACCCTGCCTCTTATTTTCAAGATTCTTTATTGTTCCTATTAGCAGCTCCCCTTGAGGAAGAAGAAAGCAGGTGTTTTGAGACGGCCTCTTCTGTTTTGCTAGCTTTGGGGAAAATCCTCTCAGTAACGTCTCGTGACCCCATTGAGGATGAAAAGCCAGTTTGTTTGACCCAGAAGACAGGGAAGAAAGCAGGTTCCACACTAAAACACCAAATCAAAGAGAATTTGAAAAAAGCCCCGTCATACTCAATATTTTTGGAGCTCTTTTGATGTTCTGGGTCAGGAACCTCAGCTAAACACTATAGAGCCAGCCAAGCAAGTGGGGCGTTTTTTTCCAGCTTCTGGCGAAGTTTATTCGGGCTTTCAAAGGGATACCTCGACGACTAAATGACGGAAGAGCTGCTAATTTCAGATGCAGAGAAACAAATCGATGAATAATGCAAATTGGAGGTTTTCAAAGATGTAAATATGTATTACCAGAGGGATAACAGTATTGCTCCGAATCTCTTTCATAGCTCAGGAGATTTACTTGCGTTTCATTTAAGTATCAACTTAGTCTCAGATGTTTCTCCAAAAATGTATTGGAGAGGTAAAACAATCTAGATTTGGGTAAATTTGATGAGAGATGTTTGAGTTCATTTTGAGATCTTCAGTAATATAGATTTTTGATTGCAGACTCGTTGAGCTCTCCTCTGAATCGTTGAGATCCCTTCTGAAGCTCCAATGGAGACATTTGTGAGATTTCAGACTTTTTTTTAGGAGAAATATAAGTTTCTATTTGCTTTTCTTTTCATCTCCTTGATATATAATATATAAGAAGTCCCTCTACAAGTTAAGTCTACAAATTGTTTTATCTGATTGCTTAGATCCTGTTTTATAAATGATACCAACAATGGTGTGAGACAAGTTGCGTGTAAAAGTTTGATACTTAACATTAGGAAAATGTAATGGTGATCTGGATGTTATCGGTTTTGACCACACAATGGGTTCAAATCCACAAGTCTGTCTGTTTTCTAGTTCAAATCGGAGCATGAGTATAAATTCTGTTTTGTATGTTTCAACATTCTGTTGCGAGATTTACAACAGCTTAAGAATAAGATGTTAAAAGAGTGCAGGTAGTATTGTGGTGAAATTGAACAGACTAGAGGCAATTTCCTTGATAAAATTGAGATTTATCTGGATGTTTGTTGTGGATAGGGGCATGTTCTCCACGTTCTAATAATCCTTGTGGTATTTATTGTCTTTGGCACAAGGGTGGCATGCCCACGGGGATGGCACAGACAGTACCCTGACTTTCTGCCATGGTGAAACACGGCCAACTGTCTCGCTCTCACATTGTTATTTTTAGGTGCCATTCGTCCAAAGATTCATGTGCGTCCGTGACCTGATACATCTAGAGGAACTGAAGCCCAGCGTGACGCCTGCCTCAATTCAGCACATCTATTGACTTTGTTGACCATGACTATACATGGCCGGGTGTAAAGTGATGAAATATTCCAACGCGTCAGCATTTATTTAAAATAAAGAATATTCTGACACGGTCTGACACAAACATGGTCTTGCAGAGAAACGGCACATGTAGAGGAATAAGCATTCCGCTTTCATCAAAGTGAAATATCTGTAAATAGCCTTTCCAATGTCGAGTCGTGCCGCTGTCACTGTGAGTAATGGTCTCTCCGTGAAGGGCTGGACATGTCAAGTACTTTAGCGATGGAAGACAAGTTTGCATATGATGGACGTTGCCATATTTCTGTCTTTTATAGCGGACAGATTCAAGCGTACCTGATGAACCGTGACAGAGTGACGCAACGAGGAAGATAAAAAAAACCTTGTGTATTATTGATACGTTCTGTGGTGTAGATTTTATTTGTTAATTGTTCTGTTTGCAGCTGGGAGACAATCTGTCTTTTTTTGCCCTAAATGAACCAGACGTGATAAATGATTAGATAACCTCATACTGTATGGACAGAACAAGAATCCAAAATAACAAATAAAATAGCAACATGTTATTCCCAGGATTGAGGCAAAAAGACCGAAAAGGGGGATTTAAGAGTGAATGACGGGTAGAAATGAAAGAGCTTCAACACAACATGATTGAGTGACAGTTTTACACACCGCTGCACACTATCCAGGGTGCGTCTCTTAAACCTTCTCTTGTAACACCTCTTCCTGAGCTTTCTCCTTCTTACCCTCTCTCTCTCTCTCTCTCTCTCTCTCTCTCTCTCTCTCTCTCTCTCTCTCTCGCTCTCTCTCTCTCTCTCTCTCTCAAAGATATTAATCCTTGTGATGGTTCTCTGATGACAAACACTGATCAGCCAATCAGAAGAGGCCTGTAGGTGGAGCTTGTTGTTTATGTCGGGTCTATGTGAACCATGTGAATGGTGAGTATGGTCACATACGTTTCCAGTTCAATCTGGAATGCTGATGGATATTTACAGTTTGGGAGATTCAATAGTTTAAGTGCTTGATGCTGATTGGTCAATAGCTGTAGTTCATTTACAAAAATGCAGCTACTGTAGACCTATTCGCAGAATTGTTTTTTTTTGCTGTTATAGCTTATCTTTATGTTGACTGTGACTGTGTTCATGTCAAAGACCATAACTTCTCACGGACAGAGGGTGTGTAATTTTGCATCACCCTAACTTTGCAGCCTTGGATTTCTTCACAATATAGCACGACCTCTCGAAGCTTATTGCCTTTCTCCACAATTAAAAAATAATGATGGTAAACAGAGAATGAAAATAGAATGAGAAGACAAAGTTTAAACAGATAAGAAAATGAGGACATATTAGGGTTAGAACTAAAAGCACTCCAGATTTTTGGTAGTAAAAGTTAAATTTAGTCATTAAGCACATGCTTTCATACAAAGAAACGTGCAAATGAGCAACATCACAGCAGTTTAATTGGCTTATCATACAAGAGCCAACTACATTTGCAGAACAAAAATGGCAAGTTTTAGGAATTATCTAGAGCAGTACTGAGCTGGAAAAGTATAGTTCAATAGCAGCATAGTATAATATACAAATAGGTAATATACGTTTATGTTCATGTTAATTATTTTGTCTGGTTAAATTAACTTGAAAAAAAAAAATTCTAACTCAAGGTCTGTGCCAGTAATATGACAAATTTGGGATGAGTGAATACATATGTTGACTATCCATAATAATCAAACATGACAGCCATGATAGTTATAACTGTGAGCATCATCGTAATTCTGTGGTACTTGATTAAATTGAATTACACATGACTCATGAAATTTACAGCAACATATCATTATGAAATCTTGTGCCGTTTCATGCTTTATAATAAACTTATGTCACTACGACATCAACAAACATTAGCAATATAAATGATTAAGAGCTAAAGTTTATGTAACATTATACCTATCTAAATCATGATGGCATTTCCATGACATTTAACCATCATTACTATTATATCGGGTAATAATGTTTGTTGATGTCAAAAATGAAAGCGTGTGAGAAGGGATACCCCAACACTCCCACACACACTGTGATATGATGCAGAATAAGGGGAGCCTGTCCTCTCCGGTGCCCACGCGCAGAGCTCGGGTGCCCGCTGCAGGCAGGGCGCGGAAAGACAGGACGCGGGATTTTACCTCTGCAGAGAAAACCAAAATGTATACAGTGAGAGGTGGAGTGAATACTGTATGTTATATTAGTTTTATTAAGTTTTTAACAAGCATAGGACCCGGACACTTTGAGAAAGTTAAAAAGTATATTGAGCAAAATTCAACAGACAGCCTAAACCGAATGACAGGAATGGGAAGAGTTAAGTTACTTATGGTGAATAAGATATGACTGTAAATAGGAGTCGGGGAAGAGATGGTCCCAAAACAAAACGTTACATCGCAGATGAGAGAGAGAGAGACAGAGAGGGCGCGCATGGACGCGCGCGCTCCCGGTGCGGCACTCGGCGCGCTCAGCAGCTCGTGCCTCCTCCATCCCAACCCTCTCCGCCAACACCACCGACGCCAACGCCGTCTCTCCAATCTCTGCCCTCTCCCTCCCCGCTCGCGTCTCTTAAAGCTCATTTCCGTGACGATCTGAAGCTTTTTTTCTCCGGCACCATGAGAGACGCCAGTAGCGCAGCAGCGGGACGAACCGAACCGAGCCGCTCCTACCGGACCTGAGCTCTCTCCCGCTTCGGCACGGAAGCAAACCTATATAACAAAAGGGATTTAATTCATATAAATTCTTCTTCATCTCTCTCTTCTTGATCTTTTTGAGAGAGCGAGAGAGGGAGCACACAGGAGACGGAGAGGGAAAGATCCAACAGTCTTTAAACTGATCTTATTTCGGATGATCTGGTGAAGTAAGGTGAGTTTTATGGGTGTGCGTTGTTTAAGACGTTCTGAGACTTTGAAGGTTATAATGACCTGCATAATGTTCGTATTTAATCAAATGATGCATTGATGAATTTCTGATGTAACGGCGCAGAGACTGCCGTACAAATGATCTCGCCAGCTTTCAGTGGTATTTTAGAAAACGCATTCTAATTAAAATGTTTAACGTGTAAGTTTTATATTTAGGTCTCAATTATAAACATTCCTTTATCGGAGCAAGCAGGGTATTTTTATATCTTTTCTGAGATATGAAATATCAAAATTTGGTTTCATTCCAATGCATATTTTTATTTCAGCCAGCGATCGGAGGCAGCCAGGGACCACCCGTCTCCAAACCCGCTGGAGATGTAAAGTTGGACATCACTTAAACCGAGTAGGTATCAGCTGCCTTGGTTGTTCGGAATAGATGGACATTGGGATTGATTGCCAAAGCCGAGACTGGAGATAAGGGTGGGAGGAAAGCAATACAAAGTGAGCTATTCATGGAAAATTGCGAGGACTTTTACCCGTCTCATCTGGGGAAAACAGGATTTTTTTTCGAGGGTTTTTGTTTCTGTAATTCGTTTCCAGGGTCCAGATGCCAAGGTATTCGAATACATTTGCTAATAAGCAGAGTGTGGCATACTCAGCAGCATTTGGCTTTGAGTTTGTCCACTGATCTGCTGATAGCACGCAACTACGATCTGCGCTAATTAAGTGCGTTCAGACTGTGGAAAGCAAATAACCTCCTTTACGCATTAAATGTCTAATCGACAATCTTTTGATGCACCTGTCATCGTTTTTTTATGTTAGTAGACGGATACCGCTGTCACTGTCCTATTTGTATTTATTTATTTCTTATTGTTATTTATTGATATAATGCTGTTTTCAGGAGCATGGTATAGGGCGGTTGTCCAAAAGTAACAGATGTGTTATTTTGCCAAATGCACTCCGTCCTGCACTCTGTTTGTGTGTAATGATGTATTGATATTTTAGTAGACATTTTGTATATCCTAGCGAATTTGTATATTAAATTAAACATTTTAAATGTTTAAGTGCTTTTTCGTGCAGTGCTTTTTCGTGCAGTCCTTGAAAGCCTTAGTGGGTATTTTCAAGCATTTAAGATACGTTTCTTTACCATCGAATGACAGATGTCAAAGCCAAGATTGTGTATGATCTCTATAGTAAACATGTCAGTGATGTCATGATGTGTGGAGAGGTTGCGTATGTTGTGTGGTTCATGGCGCAAAACATTGCAACAGACGTGCGCTCTCCGTCACCTGCTATCTTTTACGCATCTCTTTTTCGTTTGTTTTTGCAGTGCTGTGAAGTGGCTCAACTTCATAAGGACTCGTCGGAAGGATGCTGTGGTTTACCCTGCTAAGCACAATAGCTTTAGGATGGACTACGCCGATCCCTCTGTTGGACGAGTCGGAAGAAATAGACGAGCCTTGTTTTGACCCTTGCTACTGTGAAGTCAAGGAGGGGTTTTTCCACGTCCACTGCGACAGCAAAGGATTTACAAACGTCAGCCAGATCTCTCAGACGTGGACGAGGCCCTTCAAACTCAATCTACAGAGGAACTCTATGCGCAAACTGTATTTTAACAGCTTTTTGCACCTCAACAATGCCGTCGCTCTCAATCTGGGGAACAACGCGCTGCAGGACATACATGTGGGCGCGTTCAACGGGCTGAGCAGTTTGAAAAAGCTCTTTCTGCACGAAAACAAACTAGAGGTGTTCCGAAATGACACCTTTATGGGGCTGGAAAGCCTCGAGTATCTTCAGGCGGATTACAATGTCATCAAGAGGATAGAGAGCGGGGCGTTTCGGAACCTGCACAAACTCAGAGTGCTTATTTTGAACGACAATTTGATACCCGTGCTACCCAATTTATTATTCAGGTCCGTGTCGCTGACGCATCTTGACTTACGCGGCAACCGCTTAAAAATCCTGCCCTATAAAGGGACCTTGGAATACATCGGACGCAGCTTGATGGAAATTCAGCTGGAGGAGAATCCATGGAACTGTGTGTGCGATATAGTCCAGCTTAAAACGTGGCTGGAGCGCATTCCTTACACTGCGCTGGTTGGCGACATTACGTGCGAATACCCCTTTCATTTGCACGGCAAGGACCTTCGGGAGATCAAGAGGAGCGAACTTTGTCCGTTGCTTTCCGAAGCCGAGCTGGAGGCCAAGCATGGCATTCCCAGAATACCGTTTAATAACGAAAACGTCTGGCCCACCAAGCCTTCGTCGATGCTGTCATCTTTTCATAACACAGCCTCCTCGGTGGAGTACAGAGAGAGGCACGTAAAACCAACCAAGCGGCCCAGACCCACAAAAACATCCCCCACGTCCCGTAGCATCTACCCAGGGCTGAATCAGCCCCCAATCGCAGCCTATCAAACCAGACCCCCTATACCAATCATTTGCCCGACGGGATGCACGTGCAATTTACATATCAATGACTTGGGCCTCACCGTCATTTGTAAAGAGAAAGGCTTTCACAACATTTCCGAGCTGCTGCCACGGCCACTCAACGCCAAGAAGCTCTATTTAAGTGGGAATTTGATTCAGAAAATTTACAGGTCGGATTTTTGGAACTTCTCGAGTTTGGATTTATTGCACTTGGGTAACAATCGCATATCGTACGTTCAAGAGGGCGCCTTCATGAATCTGCCGAACTTGAAAAGTTTATACTTGAATGGCAACGACATCGAGAGGCTCACCCCAGGCATGTTTCGCGGTCTGCAATCGCTCAGTTACCTGTATTTCGAGTACAACGTCATTCGAGAGATCCACCCGGCCGCGTTCAGTCTCATGCCAAACCTGCAGCTGGTTTTCCTCAATGACAACCTGCTGCGCACCCTGCCCGTGGACGCGTTCGCCGGCACCTCCCTCGCCAGGCTCAACCTGCGCAACAACTACTTCCTGTACCTGCCCATTAACGGCGTGCTAGAGCACCTCCACTCCATCGTTCAGATCGACCTGCACCAGAACCCTTGGGACTGCTCTTGCGACATCATCCCGCTCAAGCAGTGGATCGAGAAACTCAGCTCCGTCATCGTCGTGGGAGAGGTCATCTGCAAGACTCCCGATTTCGCGCTCGGCAAGGATCTGCGCACGCTCGAGGACGAGGTTATCTGTCCCGAGCTGAAATTCACGGCGTCTTCTCCTGTGCTACCCAAAGACATAACGGCGACCAGCGGCTCTGAGTTGGGATACGCGCCGGCGACGGGAGCTGTCCCTCTCTCGGTGCTGATTCTAAGCCTGCTGGTCCTCATCATCTCAACCGTGTTCGTGGCCGCCGGTCTCTTCGCGTTCGTGCTGCAAAGGAGAAAGAAACTTCCCTTTAGGAAGCGACAGGAGGTGGACCTTACGGGCATCCAGATGCAGTGCAAGATATTCGAGGAGCGACAGAGCGCCTCGCCCGAGAAAGCGCCCGGTCACGTCTACGACTACATCCCCCATCCCGTCACGCAGATGTGTAACAACCCCATTTACAAACCGCGCGAGGGGGAGGTCGAGGGCGAACAGTTCGCAGAAACCAAGGAAAATAACAGCAACTATCGAACTCTTCTGGAGAAAGAGAAGGAATGGACGATGGCCGTGTCCAACTCCCAGCTCAACACCATCGTCACCGTCAATCAGGCCGGTGACATGGCGAGCTTTCACGAGAACGGAGTGCTCTGCCCCACCGTGATCGACAGCCAGAGACCGACACCGACGGTTGGTTTTGTAGACTGCCTTTACGGCACCGTTCCCAAATTAAAGGACATGCACGTTGCGCACGCACACCCCCCCGGAATGCAATACCCCGATTTACAGCAAGACGCCAGATTAAAAGAAACGTTACTTTTCACCACGGGGAAAGGATTCCCCGAGCAAACCCAAAGCGAGTACCTCGAGTTAAGGGCCAAACTCCAAACCAAGCCGGATTACCTCGAAGTCTTGGAGAAATCGTATAGATTTTAATTGAATTGGAAGTCACTTTCACCCCCCCCAACATGCCCAAAAATAATGCGTATCAAAAAAGAAGCATGGCAAAATATATGTATCACACACACACATTGATACAAACACACGCACACACACACACATTTCCCCCAATTCGCTTTGGAGGAAAGGCCATAACTCAGATTTTTCAACGAAGTGCCTTTTTCAGAGTAGCCAGCAATGTTACCACCCATTATTTTTGTACGGATTTGTTGTGGAGCGTAACTATCAAAAGATTATTCAAAGAAGCCTTCGTGCGCCTGGGTTCGAGCCTGGCACCGTTTGTAGATTATTTGCAGTCTGCTGCATGCATCCAAACTGCAGAGGAGGGTATTGATCAAGAACTCCACCTGCTATAGAGATACAGCGTCCTATTTACCCCCCTCAGTGGTCTATTTAATTTTATAACGAAAGACAACAGAGTTATATCTCAAGGACGCACACGAGGATCAATATTTGTGAATATATAGTGACACTTGAAGATTTTATGGAGTTCGACGCACTTTCTTAAGAAAAATGCTTCTGGATATACGATCACTAACGGCTTTTTAAGAAGCACTTTTAATGTTTTCTCTCTCACACACTAAGATTTGACAAAGTTAAAAATGTGCATATATTTATTCTGTAATTTCAGTGAAAGAATTAATTGTAAAGGTAATGTTAAATCAATGTATAGTGATTATGCGTCTGGTATAGACTTCTTAATAAAAATACAAAGTCTTAAATCCAATAAAAAGGGTACCAATGCATATACTGTTTGTGAGAAGTACACTTCACGTGTTGGCATGGCGCTTTGGTGACCGTTTTTGCTCATCAAAACGAATGCTAACATGCACATTAACCTGTCAAGGTGTAACTGCTGCTATCAGAATGAGACAGTCTGATGTCCCTGCCTAAATAAGAGATTGAACAAGAAAAGGAGTTCTTGGATTAGATATGGGTCATTCTGTAAAGTATGTTATTCTACCTGCCATTATCTGTCGACTGCATTACACAACCTTTGAGATGATTTTATGCAGTGTCACTTTTACAAGTGTCCACAAGAGGGAGAAAGAGAGACACCCAGTGATTATATAAGACTAAAGCCTCTAAAAACTCGTTTTGTCAGGTATGTTATACAACTTTGTGACAGTTATGGCTTTTCTATAAAAGTTCTGCTTGTGTGTGTGTGGTGGGAATGGATTTTATTTTTGGTTGGCGATTTACTCTACTATAGAAATAATTGATTTATTTGAGCAGAAGGTCTTTATGGATTTTCTGACCAAAATATTCACAAATGTTTGTCTGTTTGAAGCAGTTGTCGTGTATGTCAAGTTGGTTTGGCTTCTTCTGTGTGCTGTCACTGTTTTAGGAGAAAGTATCACTTCTGGATTGCGTGGTGTTCTTTAACGTTGTCTGGAATCTTCTATATAAGAACAGCTCAGGGGACGTAACAGTTATAGTGACAATGACACCTTGCTGTGGATTACACCCGTGTCGTCCTTTTCTCAATCTTTTAGTGTAATGTTCTCTCTTTACTTCTTTTGCTAAAAGGTAGAGACGCTTATGATGTATGATGTCACTCTCAACAGAGAGAGTAGATATCACAAAATGAATGATGGTCCAAGAGATGACCTGGGTGGAATATGTAATCATAAATGACCTGATATTTTAATGGAATTATTATTAGAATTGTTTAAATTACTGTTGCCGTTCTTTTTAGGGTGAAAAACAATTCAAGATCAAATTGCAATGTCAAACTTATTTATCATACTCTTTCAATCAGTAGGAATGTTTTAGTGACTTCAGTACTCCAAAGAACATGTGATGATTCTAATTGTATTTCAGAATCAGACCATATTTGCTTACATTGTCCTTGACTTGAATACTGCTGTAGTTTACTGCTATGTTTATTTTTCTCAATGCCCTGATACTGACCGCTATTGTGTGTAATTATTCCTTTATTGGTATTGTAGTTTTTTTCTTGCATATCTCTAACAGTACTTTTCCCCAAGGTTATTCTTGACAAGTTGGGGTTATGCTTTCTAAATGATCAGTTGTCTGGTTGGGGTAATCGATACGAATGTCAACTAACTCATTTGTAGTATTGAGTGATTTCATAAATCTGTATTTTTTTGTGGCCCGGTCCCATTGACCTGCACCTTCTGTAAAGTCTTGGTTAATTGTTGTGATTTTTATAATAACTTTATATCGCGCTTTACATAAGCAAGAGAAAATAAAATAAAAGTAATAGAAATTCACAATTATAATAAAATTCAAGGAAAATAACAACAAGATAGAAACAAACAAAGAACAGATAAGAATATAAACAGACTATAAATTATTATATAAAAATGAAAAAAGTTATTATAAAAATGATACTAAACAAATAATACAAAGCAAAACTAAATAAAAAACTATATACGCACATAAATCACAAAAAATCTAAAAGTACGTTTTAAAAAAAGATTTAAAAATAGTAAGAGATGCTGCATTTCAAATCTCGAGGGGTGGGGAATTCCATAATTTTGGAGCCAGAGAGGAAAAAGCCCTGTCGCCCATGGATTTTAATCAAATTGCCGGAACAGTTAATAGACCAGCTTCGGTAGAACGGAGGTTTCATGCTGGAGTGTAGGGTACTAAGAGCTCTGTCAGATATTGTGGCTCCAAATCATTTAAGGCCTTGTTTTTGTTGTGATGTAGTCTGGGAGATGGAGCGCTCAATCTACATTTTACTGTTTCTCATCTCATTCTCATCTCGTTATGGGCATTCAAAATTGCCATAATAAAAAAAAATGCATTATTAACTTATTGAATAAGTTAGCCAAGTATCAAACCAAATAGCATTTCCTTTTTCAACGTCTCAGAACTAACATTTCTAAGCTGATTTTGCAATTAGACTACTTTTAGCTATCCGCAAGGTGACTTTTAATGGATGAAGTTTGTTCCCCTCAAGTCCTAGCAGAGAAACCACAGGTGCAGTTCAACACATTAACCATGGACATGACTTTTAAAAACCAAATTATGTCCATTTGTCTTAAATATATTATTTAAAACTTATTTTAAACTACTACTTTAAAATAAGGGCCCTTGGTTTGGTTTTTTTGGTTATCTAATGCAATGACATGTAAGTGTGGCTTCTGTTTCCAATCATTTGTGGGGTCATTGTATGCATTTGTGTTTGCCTGTTTGAGTTACATGTGTACTTTTCATTGTTGTGGTTAGTGTTTGAAGAGGACTGGAGAATAGAGAATGTCCAATGACTTGTGGTGGTGCTGAATGTCTCTGTCCATGGTGCTGAAACCACATTGTGTGCATATAGAATAGAGATGGACTCCATATCTGTGCTTATCTTTATCACTATACTGTTTACATCTGAAGACTGCAGGGCTGGAATTTGTCACTCTGCAAAATTGCTGTCCAAAGTAAGACTTACATTTTGTATGAATTGTATTAATCTTTCTTAGTGCATGTTTCAGGTTGGATTTTATGCAGCGTATACCGAATATAAAGGCTTTTGTTTGTTTATTAATAATTGATGTATTCAACATCGTATTGTTTCTGTGTAGTGCTGCAGTAAGTCAGAACAGATACACATCCAAGCTCACATGCTGCTGGGCACATGTCATGTTTCTATCTCTGTGTATGTGTGTTAAGTAGAGAGAGAGAGAGATGTATGAAAGCTTTAGAGATTGATCGAAAAGAATTTGCAAGAGCAGGCAGAGAACTCAACTGAATGTGTTTGTGAAAAAAACTTTTATTGAATTTTGTTTGCAATAGCAAGTATTGTGTGTTAGACAGCATTGCGCTCTAGCAGATGTTTAGGTGTGAGCACACAGCCGTTTTCTGTCTCATCGTTGTCTCTTGGTCTTCTTTGCCATGCATTTGTGTAGAACATAGAATGAAAGCAGATAGATAAATGGAGAGAACTGAGGGTTGGGGGAAAGTCATTTGCTGTATAGCAATTTAAAAACATCCACTTATGCTTTACTGGAATCTGCTGTCATTTTTTTAAATAATTTTTTTAAAGCAATCACAGCATTGAGACAAAGTGTCTGAGATCAGAAACATGGATGGGTGGATACACAGTCTATATATAAAGAGAGAAAGCCAAGCCAGAGATGATCATCAACAAACTTAATAAGCACATTGTACCACCAGCACCGAACGAATGAAGAGAGGAATCAAGATTCAGAGGGAGAGAGAGCAGCACTCAGCGCAGATAGAAAGCAAACCCTGGTGATGTACGTGCTGACCCCGCAAGCCGAGCGCTGTGCTCATTTGTGGTGAATATTTCTGGAAATGTTCTGATGGCATTAGCAGGTTCTGTAATGTTTTCAGTGAGGTTTGTGTGAATGCTGAAAGGATGTTGCTGCGTGTACTGTATTATAGAAGGCAGTTAACTTCTCGTGGCTCTTCGAGCTATTAGAATGCACATCGCAATGGTAGAGACACAGCTGAGTGTATCGATCGAAGCCGGCAGTGCCTGCCACCGCTCGATAGAAATATCTATGCAAGTTCTTGATTGTGACTCTACTGGTGTGTGTGTGTGCGAAGTAAGTGCTTGTGGGGGATGGGGAATACTTGAGCATGGGCATTTCAAGGCATAGAAGCATCAGTGATGTTGTGTTTGCTGTCATTTGCTGGTGTGGCACTGTCTTCATTTATAAAGTTACCATGCCCTTAATGCACAAAAAATGGAAACGCAAGTAGAAGGTCAGTTTTATGTACAGTAGTTTGCAGTTATAAACATATAAACCTGTTTTTTTGGACTTCAAATTTTAGAAATTTCTAAAATAAAAATTAGGGAGAAATACATGTATTGTGCTGAAACAATGTCACACTGCAAACAGTTTTAATGTGCTTCTTTGGTAAATGTAATATTTTTCTCTTGATCTGGAGGTACCTTTGGGTTTTGGTCCAAACCAACATTGAATATATACTGTATCATGAGATCCAACCTGTTTGGAAATGTCACTGGACCTCACTGGATGTAAAGGCTCATTACATGATCAAATTACATTGTTTCTTTACATCTAATTCTCTGTGCGTGTTTTTGTGACTGTTAAGGGATAAAAAACATCATAAGCCAGATATAAAATCAATGGAAGTCTATTAAGTGACCTCACTAATATAGTGATAAAAGTTGTATGGGACAACAAAGCAGACATGGTTTTTGGGGAAACTTCCTTTGTCCTCATTAACCAAATCTAAATGGTGAATTTTTAGAATATCAGTCCCTGCAGGAGTTTGCGATTGCAGAATTATCAAACAAACTCAGCTAAATCTGTGGCAAAGTTTAGAGATTGTTACAGATTTTCCGTATAAGATGGCCAAAGACGCGCCATGTGACATCATCAAATCGCGCATTCCGTCAAAACCTCCAAAAGTCAAGCAGACATACTCTTACTATAGGGAGATAGAAGGGTCTGTAACACTTACAATTGGAGAAAGCGTAACGGTGACCAACATCCATTGACATCTATTTAAAAACTAGCCTCTGGTTTTCTTTTGTGTCATAAACGTTGTTGTAAACTTTTGAAACGTTTAAACGAAATGTGATTGGTTGCTCGTCCTGTCAGTCAAAACGGCCTCTTGCCTTGGCAACTTAAAGCGGCCAAGGTTTCCAGACCATCAGTATGAAACTGCTGCATGCCTTTTAATCATATAGGAATTTAATAAATAATGTTTTCACAGATGGTTGTTTTGAAGAAGAACCCTGCTTGCCAATTCAAGTAGTAGAGGAAGAATATAGGGAAGAATATTTGAATTAAAACAGTGGCATCAGTTCTGGATCAGAGGACATCATCCATGTTCACTTCTAGACTTGGTTCAGTCGATTCATGCACAATGAGCAATGATTCTCCGCTATCTCTCTCCTTTGCCTTATGAGCAGAACCTGCTGTTGACTGTTTATTAAAAAGGTTCATTAACACAGAATCACTCATATTCCATCTGTTTCATGTTTGCTCTTGTTAAATCCTCACAAATGACTGTGGAAAATGCATTCCCAGAGGAATCTTCCAAATCTCAGGAGATTTCATCAAGATTCCGGTGTCATTGAACTGATTACTTTAGATGGGCTTCTTCTACTAAATTTCCTCAAATAGACACAAATAAGACATAAAAACGGTCACTTTAGATGATGGTTGATAAACAATTTAAGGCTATAACATTGATGTAGAACAGGGTACTTTTACTCTCCATTTAACATCACTGATGTCTCAGAGAAATACTTGAGATGTTAAAGTGATCTTATTTGTGATTTTTATTCTCTGTAAGCTGCAATTGTGTGGAT
The DNA here is from genome assembly GCF_024868665.1 of Triplophysa rosa. Classification (NCBI taxonomy): domain Eukaryota; kingdom Metazoa; phylum Chordata; class Actinopteri; order Cypriniformes; family Nemacheilidae; genus Triplophysa; species Triplophysa rosa. The sequence goes on along the minus strand of NC_079901.1, from coordinate 23,473,583 downwards.
TCTCTGTATGCACACACAGGTTCTTCTACGGGCACTACAATGACGTCAAAACCAGGATCAGATTGCTTTAAGTGGCCACTACACAGAACATATTCAGTGTCCCCTCTTAATACGCTTTTCCAATTTTCTAATCTTGTTGAGTTTTTTCCTTCCACTGAAGTAGAAAGCGCTGAACAGTTCTGATTTCTGCTGGGAGTTTTTTAAGTTCCCTACCATTTTCATTTTGAACTTAAACCGTGTGAAGTGCATAAACAACAAAATTGTCTAATTGGATGTTGTGCCCTATACAGTGAAGAATCTGTTCAGAGTTAATCTATTGTTTGCGTATTTCACCCTTTATCGGGCAAGTTACCATAATTGGTAACTTAATCGACCAATCACAACGGCGTTTCCATGCATCTCCGTGAGCTTGTATAAGCACATGGACGTCACCCAGTCAATCAATGGAGAACAGTCTACATCACAATAAGTGAAATCATTGCATCTGACCAATCAGGCGTTGCCCGGACGTTTCAAATTTCAGCGTAATTCCAGAATTTTGTGAAACACGGATCTGTAGGATTTCAAGAAATGAGTTAACATTGTTGCTGAAACATGGTGTGATCATATTTAATCATACGCCCCGCCCCGTTCAGGTAAGTAACAAAATGTCCATTTTTAGACATACGCCCGATGCATCTAGTAAGTTTTTCTATCTGGTTCTCAAGAGAGCACCTGGAGATTCGGTTTGGTGCTCACATTGCACATAGTGTGACAAATTATATTTCCTATTAAAAATAAAAGTAAAAAGTAGTTACTTTTTAATGAACAATAAACAAAATAATAAAGTGGGATAGTACTATATTTATATTACTTTAAAGTACACTTAAAATACAATGATAATGTATTTCTTCTTGTTTTTCTTTTTTACATTAGTAAATATTAATTTTCAACACCAATTTTGAAACCTAAAACGACAACCTTTTTGGTTTTTGGCAGGTTGCTGGGAAGTGCACTTGCGAACGCACATGGAGACTTGCGGTGCGGAGCTGGGATCGAGTATAACATAGAGAAACACAAGCTGCGTGCAAGTGTCAAGTTTAAACAGCTTGTCCTTTCAGAAAGTTTAAGAGAAGCGGTGTTTTGGTAGACGTGCAGCGCAGTTCCAGACATTCACAGAGGCTGCGCGTGCCGCCCGCGTGCTTGAAAGCAGATCCCAACAAAGGCGGAGCTACCAATACTCCGTTTTTCATCATTTACACCCAGGTCCGTTTATCACCGGGAACAAACGAGATATCAGTAGATTTGGCAGCATTCAGTACAAACGGAAATCTTATCCAGTATTACATTCAGTCGGTCTAAAACAGTGATTGTGCATCAAAAGGTTTCAACCATGTCAGTACGCAAATGAGCGTTCTAAACTTATTTACAGAGCGCATTTATAATTTTGGTCGCGCATGCGCACCTGCGCACCACTTATGTGCATCCCTGCTTATAATGCATTATAATGTAGGGAAATAGTATTTATTTGTGCATTGAATGTTGCCGTGGGAAGCTTAAACTTAAAACAGCTTTATTATACCTAAATGGTGGGGTGTGACGGTTCAAATTACGCACGGTTCGGTTTGTGTCACGGTTTCGGTTCGGTTCGGTTTGTGCTATGTTCAAGGAAAAGGGACCACTGACAACTAAAAATAAGAACAAATAATCAAGCTACAAGTAACAGCACCAATAAAACAACAGAGCAAAGCAGAAAATAAAATACGATACTGTACAGTAAATGTACCTTTTAAGAAATGGAATAAAGTAATCAAATAAAACATAACATTGCATATGTACAAATTAAATAAAGAAGAATCATAACTGAAGTTACAGGAGCTATTGAGTCACAAGCAGTGAGTGATTTCCTTGACTTTTAACAGACAGCAGAAATATGCTGCTGTCGCTTTATGAGGAATGAAACACATCCAGTACACTGATACTGTACACATGCGTTGTTTTCCGCTCACTTAAGAACCTACTATGTTTGTTAAGATACTCGACAAGAGGGGCATGTTGACCTACTTCGTGTGCGAATTTGTCCGTTTAAGCGCTTCAAAGACAACTCAATATTTGCGCCATGTCTGAGACTTTCCTTGTGCGCGCATCGGGTCTTCTCACAGCGCGCAAGCGCGTTTTCTTCTGCATCATCTTGCACTTAAATGTTTAAATTGGCAAGGCTTGAATGAGTGTAGTTTAAACGGCAACATGTGTTGCTCAGGTCTCACCTGCACTCGCGCGCTCACAACACCCGGGTGATGAAAGCATAAATGACCGTACAGCATACGTCAATCCTATTGAAATTTGTCTACGTTATTTGATTTGTTGTAGGTATTAAATGTGTATCCATCGATACATTAGCTGAACTTTGTCAGTCTGTCTTACACATTATAATTGCCATATTATAAATGCGTCATCATGAGCCGAGGTACAAGCGCGTGCCGAACCGTTGGTGGAGAACCGTGCAATTCAATTTTTAACGAGAACCGTTAGACCATTACAGTGGCCATAGAGCGGCGAGGAACCATAAATGGTAACTTCATTGACCTGGATTTTCAACATACATTTTTTTTTTCTTTTAAGTCACAAAAGTTCAAAAGTCTTGTAATAACCTCCAATGACACTCCATGGGTTGAAATGTAGAATTTCTAAGTATTTCAATGAGTGCCCTATAAAGGGTTAAAAGCTGCCGAACTTATTTTTGTGAAATGTTTTGCTTGAAAAGTATGTGCAGTAGTGCCCAAAAAGTGAATATTCGCTTTTTGCTACAGTTTTCGAGAACAGCATCAGAATATGACTGTGAGGTGTGTGCTACAAGATGGAGAAAACACTAAACTTGGTTAAAAGCATCCACTTATTTTGATTATTATGATTATTTTACAAAATCATTTGGCAAAAGAGCAAACTACGATATATCTACTATATCAGGTGTATGTCTATTCTAATAAAAAATAAAAAACACAGGAAAATGTTTTATTCTGTTTTATCAGTTTCTAATATTTTGTTGATCTTCTGTTTTTTTACTTTAGTAGTCATTCTCCTGGGTCTTGACTCAATAATCTTTTGCTCCATAATTCTTCTCAAAGCTGAGTTACTATAGTTTTGTTTTTAGTTTTAATATCATTTTATTAATATTTTAAATTAGATTTTTTTTAGATTTTTAGTTGTTATGTTAATTTTAGTTTTTAGCAATGTTGTTATATTCTTTTGTCATTTTATTTATTTATTTTGTATGTTGCTATATAAGATTATTCTTTTTTATTATATATATTCTTTTTAATTTATTTCTGAGGCAAAATGTACAGTTTTCGTTTACTTTAAGTGTTTACATTAATTTATAGGCTAACATTTTATTTAATTTCAATAAATAATAATAATAATAATAATTTGTTACATTTATATAGTGCTTCTCTGGGCTTTACATGGAATGGGGAATCTCCTCAACCACCACCAATGTGCAGCATCCCACTGGATGATGTGACGGCATGCAGCCATATTGCGCCAGAAAGCCCACTACACACCATCTTATTGGTGGAGAGGAGACAGTGTTACAAGCCAAATAGTACATATGGGGATGACAGAACCGTTTTTAAAATTTTAATTTTAGTAAACTAAAATAACTTTGCTTCAGTTTACATTACAAACACAACTAACACTAAAATCAAAGATATTTCAATATACATTTAAAAATGGCAAAGATGTCAACTGTTGAGTTTTACTTCTTTTAAATGTTTTCACTTAATCTGATATATGTTAAATAACATTTAAACTTTTTCACACTTTCATCAAAGCAATCTTCTTTGTGAGTTTGATTCATGCAGTGGCTGTTTTTTTATATAGATAAGGTGATAGGACACTCAATAACGATATCTGAAAGTGATAGATCTTTAGTTGACAAGTCTTGATGAGCATTATTAGTATGTGTCACAGTTGTTTCATTAAAGACTGTAGTTTTGTTTCACAGCATGATGTTGTCACAACACTATGCAGATATCCGTCAATAGACTGTGTCCGTCTGTCAGGGTTGTGTCATGTTTTTTCCCAGCATGAATGTTGGCAGCAGGCTCCTGTTTATGATGGAGCATTTCCCAGCAATTTTGGGGGGCCAGCAAATGGATGAATCCCATCACAAAAGACCCGGTCACGTTTAAACCCAACCACAAATCCCCAAACCCAAAGAAAACATTTATTTGCTCAGAGGCTGGTTTTATGGCTCAGGAAATTTGATGGAGTTCTTGTGTTTTATTTATCAGCATAGTCTCAGATATTGCTCAGATAATGTAAAATCGAAACAAATCATTAAAATACAATAAGAATTTGAAAGTGTAAAATGAATGTGGATTGTAGAGGTAAAATAATCTGGAGTTGATGAATAATGTTCATATTGAGATCCTCGAAAATATTGATTTGACAAATCTGAGCTCAGTTTGAGACATTGCTGAGATTTCTTCGGAAACTTTAATGGAGAAATTCGTGAGATTTCTTATAGAAAAAGAAGGTAACACTTTAGTATAAGGACTAATTCTCACTATTAACTAGTTGCTTATTAGCATGCCTATTATTAGCATATTGGCTGTTTATAAGCATTTATAAAGCACATATTCTACATCCCTAATCCTACCCAATACCTAAACCTAACAACTACCTTACTAAGCAACAAATTAAGAGTTAACTAAGCAAAAGTCGTAGTTAATAGTTTACTAAAACCGAGAACTGGACCTTAAAATAAAGTGTGACCAAAAAGGGTAATCTGAGATGCAAGAGACTAGTGCGTAAATTTCCATTTGCTCTCCATTTAATAGCTGTCCATTGGTGTCTATGAGAAACAATTGAGATTAAAGTGACCACATCTGATTTTTGAGATGCCCTAATCAAAGTAAAGAAAAACTTTTTTTATGTATAATCTGGGCCTGGTCTTCATGGCAAATTTTTTCAACTCAGAACCCTGGAGATCAAAAACTCATTCCTTACTGAATCTGCATGGCTGAAGGAATCATTGAAGACTGGATTTTTTTATCATGGCCATGTTTAATCTGTCATTTAGTTCTCTGCCTCTCTCACTCTGTCTAAAGCCTGATGGGATCAGTCTGTGGACAGTGAGCGAATCAGTTGGGGTGATTCATGACTGCAGGCCGCCCCCTCTTACAGCCTTCCTCTGCTATCACCATCTCTCTCTCTCTCTCTCTCTCTCTCTCTCTCTCTACCATGACAGCAGGCTTTTCTGAGCGTGCTTGGACACAGTACACCAACATTTCCGATGCAGCCTGTGGCCATGGGGTCAGCCAAGCCCCCTCCCCAACCCCGGATTAGATCGTGCTCTGAGTGTCTGATCATCCTCTGTCAGCTCCAAACATTTGTGTGTGTGTGTTTCACTGTCCATCTGTTTCCCCCTTCCTCTGGTTCTCCTCACTTGTTGTTGGATGGATATATATACGTGTGTGTTTCAGCACACTGGTTTGTCTTTAGATATTTTGTCTGAGTTTTATGTTGTTGGTTGAATATATTTGTGTGTGTGTGTGTGTTATTATTGCAAATAAACAAAATGTGTTATTTTATTTTTGTAACATGTTGTCTCTCTCTCTCTCTCTCTCTCTCTCTCTCTCTCTCTCTCTCATTGGGTGTCTACAAATACCTGGAATTTGATTGTGTTTGATACAACATGTAACAGTAGTTTTTTATTCTACTTCTTAAGGACCAGAGGAATTGTGATATCTGAATCTGAAAGCGCGAAACAGCATGTTGCCATCTGGACCCTAGAAGCACTGAAGGTAAAACTAAACACAATGATACTGGGGTGTTATTTGGGGTTTCCAGGGTGTGGTTTTCAATTGAATGTGGCATTTGTGCAAGGAACATTTACCCATCCACATACAGTATTAAACAAAACAACAATGTATTGAATCTAACTTTTAGCTGGTGCCAGTTTGAGCTGTTGGCTGTTTCATGAGAAATGTCATTTGGCTTCCACAAAGGTAAAGAAAAGTGTGTTAAGTAACCTGCAATTGTATGTGTTAAACAAAGATGGTGATAGAGAGGCATTGCAGCCTAAACAAACAGAATCATCAATCATTATTAATGTAATCAATCCTGATAGATGAATTAAAAACGACATTATTTGTCCGAGCCATTTCTGTCCTCCTCTCTTCATATCCTGAGTCTCTTTGTGAAGGTTCGAGCTGAAGTGGGTCACTATAAATCGCTCTCAACACTGCATGTGAGTCACAGCTCACAAACAAACAACAGATCGCACGACGCCATTCATTGACAGATACGACTGCTGCGTTAATATTCCTCATGTGTCTGTGTGAGATAATGATATCGATCCTTTGTGTTCAGATCTTTTGACACTGATATGATGCTTCTGTCTGTCAGACACCGATGATATCTATAGATTATCACTGATATCAGATCAACGACAGAGCTGACTGCATGGGAAAATCTCCCGTGTGTAAAAGTGAGAGCAATCCGAGGTCATTTTAAGGTTATGAAACAAATTGTATGATGCAGTGTTATGTGTCACGGATTTGAGGGAAAGAACCCAATTGCAGGCAGGAGGTGGTGAAGGGGTTAACACAAATACTTTATTAACAAAACAAAACACCCTCGATGGGGAGAACTAAACTAAGAATACAAACAAAAACAAAAGACTTCCCACGTGGGGGCAAAACGAAAAGACTGGATCAAAAAATAAACCAACTGTAAACAATGACACAACGTCTTATAAAACACGGAAGGGTAACAAAGGCAGGGCAAGGTAATACACAAAGCTTACAATCACAGGCAAGGCAAGGAAGCAGGAACACGAGCAAACACGGAGACTTATACGAACAGGTAAGCACAACGAACGAGCACAGGACAATGAACACGAGGGCATTTTATAGGGAGGCTAACAAAGGAAGATAACAATGGGCAGGTGTGGGTAATGAGACACAGCAGGAAAGCTATACAGGGAACGAGAGGGGCGGGGCCAAAGACGAGACACGAGAAAGCACGTGGCATGTCAATAGTAAACAATGCCATGTCTTTCTCACACTAAACCTAAGGCTTTGTCATGACTCTGCCACAAGACCAAGAATAGACATGACATGATGAGGCAGAGTCATGACAGTTATGTAACAGCTATTTAAACCTCTCTATAAATCAAGTTCACAGCAACAGTTGTCTCAGTTCGATCTATTTTTAATTCTCAATGCTTTTTGGACAATTGAGGAATGTTTTTTTGAACTGTGAAAGAAAAACCTCTGAGCAACAACGTTCATTCTGTTGCCTGCATTTAATCCTCTATTTAAATCTAGAACCAATGTCATTTAAATATGCCCTGTTATGTTTACTGCATGTTATAAAATCTTCAGTTCTAGTCCTTTATTCTGATTGGTTGAGCCGCGTTCTAAGCCGTTAATAAATACCCGATTTGTAACTTCTAACCGCATTACATAGCCTAAGGTGGTGTTTAAATTAGTCCGTTGTCGTACGAAAACGGCGTTTTAAAACGATCCTCGTTATCACTGCTCCACTGTTGTTGCATCTGTGTTGCTTGGCCTTGCTACAGATAGGCCGTTTTATAAAAGCAATAATCCCCAAGAAGCAGTGGGTTACAATTGCATTTTATAACGTTCTGTGGTGTGACTAACAACGCCCCTTACCTGGTATAAAATGCACTGTAAAACACTGCTTTGAGGGGCTTATTGCTTTATTAGAACAGCAGAGACAGATAATATTTGAGACGATGTTTGAGAAAAATCAAACACTTGATTAATGACTCTAGACAAACATTTGAAGAAAAATAGTTTTCGATTACTTCCTGGAGAGATTGCTGTCTGTGTGTCTGTGTGTGTGTGTGTGCGCGTGTGTGTGTGTGTGCGTGTGCAGAAACAGTGTGTGAGATGTAAGTTCTTCTCGCGTGTATTCCTTCATTGTGAGACTAGTAAAGGACATAATTAGCTGTCAGACTTTATTACTGAACTCAGCGAGAGCAGATAAACACAGGAGAAGAGCTTACAACACAGACACACACATGCACGCACGCACGCACACACACACACACACACACACACACACACACACACACACACACACACACACACACACAAGAAGAGCTCATACCACCCGCACTCACACATACACACAAGAAGACTCACTATTCGTACACTATTTACTAAAATACACAAAGCGGACATATAAATCATTAGAAGTATAAGTGACCAAACAGATCTCATCCCCCATTGACTGCCATAGTATTTATTTTCCCTACTCTATGCCAGTTAATGGGAACTGAGATCTGTTTGGTTACTGACATTCTTCCAAATATCTTCCTTTGTGTTCAGCAGAACAAAGAAATGTATACATTTGGAACAATCTGAGGGTGAATACTAACCAGTGTTGGGTGTAACTAGTTACTAAGTAATTAGCTACTGTAATTTAATTACTTTTCCCTTGAAAAAGTAAAGTAAGGGATTACTCTTATTTATCTGTAAATTAATTACAGTTACTTCTGATGTAATTAAACTAAATACTGTGTGTAATATGTGTGTTCAATAGTGGAATTGACATCAAAATTCAAAGTCTAACTTTAAAATCTGTGCTTTAATGTATAATTCTCACATTTGTAATACTTTGGTCAGTTAATAAGAGTATTTTACGTAGTTTAATATTATTTATTTGAATGAATTCAAAGAGCCGTTTCATGTCTATCCTTCAATCACTTAACTAATCAAGGTTGATGTAGGATATAGAAAGTAATTAGTAATAAGTAATTAAATACTTTTTGGAGAGAGTCATTTGTACAGTAAACTAATTACACTATTTAATATGTAATTAGTAACTAGTAATTGATTACTTTTTCAGAGTAACTTACCCAACACTGATACTAAATGATGAGAATTTTTAGTTTTGGGTGGAGTATCCCTTGAATAAATTTTGTGAAAGAATGGGTTGTTCATGTAAGCTAATGCTCATATTAACAAATGCAACCTTACTGTAAAGTATCATTGCTGTCATTATCAGTGATCTCAAGAGTAGAGTTCTCTCTCTGTGACTTTTGCCCACCGCAGCTTCACCTGATCGTGCACATTGAGTCTGATAATTATTAAACCTGATCCTTTCTCTCTCACCCTCAATCTAGCTCTTTCTATCAAGATCTATCAGCTGCATTTATTTCACTCATAAAGAGCGGTAAGAGACGTCATGTAAATGTGATCTGATTCATTACACAGTTAAGGGGACGAAGTTCAAGATCAGACTTTAAAATTTAGATTTAGATTTTAGATTCAATTTATTGTCATTGCACATGTACAAGTACAAGGCAACGAAATGTGACCTCTGCGTTTAACCCATCCAGAGAGTAGTGAACACACGTACCCCCGGAGCAGTGGGCAGCTATCACTGCAGCGCCCGGGGAGCAAGTAGGGGTAAGGTGCCTTGCTCAAGGGCACCTCAGTTGTTACCCGCCGGCCCTGGGAATCGAACCGGCAACCTTCTGGTCATGAGTCCGACTCTCTAACCATTAGGCCACAACTGCCCTGAATGTGAAGGAGTTTATGGATTGTTATGAAAGCATAAATAACACACGTTAAGGCGTGCGTTATTGTTATTATTATGTCAGTAACGGAAATAATGAGGTGTTTACGTGATGGACAGGCCTGATGTTTGGAAATAGGGTGCCATTAACATGTCAAGTATGTGGTAAACATAGATTACTTGTTCGGGCAATTGATTATTATCATTAATTGATTATAATTATCATTGCAGAGATTGTTCTGAAGACGTTCTCTCATACAGAAGTCTCCATGGTCTTTGGGAAGGAAGTACTATGAGGTAAATAAAAACTTCCATGATATTCTGATGGATATGGTTTGGGTTGCCTGTTCTGTGTCTTATGTTTATTAAAGGTTTTTATTAAAATTGATACAAAATATAGAAATAGTAGTAATTTTGGGTGAAGTATGCATCTCTGATAATTATAAAGCAAAAATAGGGCTGTCACAATAAGATAATTTTACTTCACGATTATTGTGGCCAAAATAATTTGCAATAATGATATCAGCACCACCATTTTTATGATAAAATCACCATTTACTGTTTCAGAACATCAACCAGATACTGATGCTGAATTCTTTACAATATTATCATATAGTATTAACAAAATATCAATACTGGTATACAGTGACACCCCGAAGCAATAATGCAGAGTACAGTTTTATAATGGTCTCATCTTCCTCTCATAATTCTCATGTGGATTCTCCGTGCTCAACACACTTTGGCAGAATTTGTGAATTTGTGCACTGCTCTCAATTTTGCTTTCGTATCGCATCCATTTCCCCACGGCCTGCTCCAAATCTGTTCTCTCACACATGGGCCAGCAGCTCCAATCCAATTGCGGTACCTGAAACAAGAACTGGCAATTCAATCCCGAGGTATTGATTCCTTCGGTCGGGACCGGCTCTCAGCTGCGATGCTGCGTGCGTTGCTCTAAACCTGATATGGCCGTCAAATGCTGACTGCAGGCGTACAGACACATCTGGAGAAATCACCGCGCTGGCTCTGGAGAAAGTGTGATGCTGTCTGCTGGGGAACGGATTGGAGCGGTATCCTCACGCACAGCAGTTTTTGGCATGGTTTGGGGAAGCTAGTCTAAGAGTTCGCTGTAGTTTAGAGTACTGAAACATGAAATGGACTGTGCAGGTAAGGCCAAGACCAACACCATCTCACGGCAAAAACGTAACTGTTATATTCTCAACTTTATTTATATAGCGCTTTTTACCATTTTCATTGTTACAAGCAGCTGTACATAAGACATATTGACTATAAGCAAAACAATTAAAGTTATACCTGTAAAAACAAGAAAAAGGTGAAAACACATAAGTCAGACATACCCACATACAAAACACTCCACACACACAATATGCACACGTACTAACACACATAGACATAGGCACACACACGGACGCTCACACATGCACACGCACACACACACACACACACACACGCACACACTGCACACACCACACACGCACCACACACACACACACACACACACACACACACACACACACACACACACACACACACACACACACACACACACACACACACACACACACANCACACACACACACACACACACACCACGACACACACACACGCACACACACAAAGCACAACATCACCCACACCCACAGACACACCACACACACGACCCCGCACACACACAGCACACACACACACACACCACACCACACACAACATCGCACGCACGCCACGCACAGTGAAAGCACACATTTAGGATAAAGTAGAGAGAAACACAGGTCAAATATAACAGACTATAAATACCTATATGCAATATTAATTAAGTAAAACTTAAAAATTCTAAGAGCAGCCCCCCGGCCAGGCAAATAGTGCAAAAACAGTATGCAAAGGTGGCGAGGAACCCAAAACTCCAATCGAGAAAAAACCTCAGGAGAACCCAGGCCCAACCAAGGGGATTCCAGTTCCCCTCTGGCAAAAGCTGTGCCTCTGCACAAGCTCACACAGAGCTTGCACAACAAGGCTAAATAAAAATAAATAAACTTACTAATAAGGTAAATTATAGTTTAAGATTATCATTAATAATCTAATAGCATTTGAAATTTTGTGGTGAAGACGTGTCAGTGACCGCGTCCTTCTTATCCAGCTCTATCATCTCAGCTCTTGTCAGGTCGCCGCTTCCCATTCTCCGCTCTACCATCAGGTCGGCCATGAACTGCATCCTGCTCGACTGTGGTAACCTTGGAACAATGAGACAAGACTGGCTGAGAGTAGAGTACTGTTCTGTACTCTTTGATGCAACAAGTACATCAGTTGTGTTTTTGGTTCCGGTTGATCTAACTAATGCAGCCTAAACCCTCAAGATTTATATTATGGAAGAGTAGTGTATGCAAGATTAAAAAGATGCGTCTTTAGTCTAGATTTAAACTGACAGAGTGTGTCTGCCTCCCGGACAGTGCAGGGAAGACTATTCCAAAGTTTAGGCGCTAGATAGGAAAAGGATCTACCACCTGCACTTGATTTTGAAATTCTAGGTATTACCAACTGACAGGACGCCTGAGAGCGTAATGCACGTGAAGGACTGTAATACAAAAGGAGTTCATTCAAGTACTGAGGAGCTAAACCATGTAGGGCTTTATAGGTAATAAGCAAGATTTTAAAGTTAACGCGATGCTTTATAGGTAACCAGTGCAAGGTTGACAGAACCGGGCTAATATGTTCATACTTTTTTGTACGTGTAAGAACTCGAGCTGCCGCGTTTTGGACCAGATGGAGTTTTTGTAATAAGCCTGCAGGGCAACCACCTAACAGTGCATTACAATAATCTAGTCTTGATGTCATGAATGCATGAATTAACTTCTCTGCATCTGACAGTGACAGCATATGACATGGTTTAGATATATGCTTAAGATGGAAAAACACAATTTTACAGGTGTTGGCGACGTGGCTCTCAAATGACAGATTACTATCGAATAGAACACCAAGATTCTTTGCTGACGACGAGGGTTTTATGCAACATCCGTCAATAGTTAAACAGTATTCTTGGTTGTTACTTATAGCAGTTTTCGGTCCAATAAGTAACACTTCAGTTTTGTCCGAGTTCAGTAATAAGAAGTTGTTACTCATCCAGTTTTTTATATCGACTATGCATTCCATTAATCGATGGAACTGCTGTGTTTCATGAGGCTTCGAGGAAATATAAAGTTGAGTATCATCAGCAGTGAAAAGCTAACTCCGTGTCGCTTTGTTATATCTCCTAGAGGTAGCATGTATAATGCGAAGAGCAGAGGCCCTAAGACTGAGCCCTGTGGTACACCGTACTGGACTTGCAATTTGCGTGACACCTCATTGTTTATTGCTACAAATTGAAAACGGTCAGATAAATAAGATTTAAACCATTTCAAAGCTATTCCCTTAATGCCGACGTAATTTTCGAGTCTATGTAGGAGTGTGCTGTGGTCAATGGTGTCGAATGCAGCACTAAGGTCTAGACTTCTGGGAAATGCTAAAAGAGTTATTGTAAAGTGCTGCGACACCTCCCCCTCTGACTTTTAGACGAGGCTCATGTTTATAATAATAATCTTGGGGGACAGATTCATTTAAAGTAATAAAAGCATCTGGTTTTAGCCATGTTTCTGTCAAACAGAGCATGTCTACTTTATGATCTGTTATCATATCGTTAACAAAAAGTGCTTTATTAGAGAGAGATCTAATATTTAGCAATCTGAGTCGTAACAGTTGATTATCTGTATTTTGTTCATGTTTAATTTGTTTAACATTTATTCAATTACTTTCAAGAGGTTTACGCATTATTTTATGTTTGCTAATCCGGGGGACAGACACAGTCTCTATTTTATGATGTTCGGGAGAAGGGATTATTACATGTTGTACATTTTGTGTATTCTGCGACGTGAGACGGCAAGAAGACAGTTGGTTAAGTCATTCTGTCTGCTTCCTGACCTTAGTCCCAGTGAGTCAAGCTTTAGCATTATTAAGACTTTTTGCCATATTCTAGACAGGAGGGAAGCCCCAGCCCAGGAGGGATGGAGACCGAGCTGTGTGCGCTAACGTTGCTCACATCCAAAGTGTTTTCTATGGTCCTTACACTCTTACTATCCTCAGATAAAGATTGGATGCGAGACTCTAATTCTAAGATCTTCTCTGTCAGCCTAACTATTTCCCTGCATTTATCGCATATAAATGTGGCTAATTTTATTGGTACATTTTAGTAAGATTTGCTTTTGCGCCAGTGACGTTATGGGTTAGGGGCGTGGTTAGGGATGGGACTTCAGTATTGATTTTTTTAGTAATATAGTACGTTTTTGCACGATTCACAAAGTATGAAAATAGTTACAAACTCCCGTAAAACTGGGATGCTTTTTTGAATTGATCTCTGATCTCTAGTCCACTGATGGTGTTATTGATGTGTTATTATCTTGTGCTGTGCATAATTTATTCACACACTCTTTAAAGTCAACATGAACAAGCCATCCATGAGATTAAATAGCAAATGGAAACGTCTACTTGAGTCTCATCTGTGTCTCAGATATTTCTCATGAGAAAAGGTCTTTGCACATACAGTCCGAAATTTTCTTATGCGTTTTTTCATATTTGGCGCTCGTTTGTACAGTGTCTCTGAATCGTCAAAATGCCTCTCAAAATGCTTGCTACGGATGCGGAAAATGCAGAAAATCGAACCCGGTCTGAATTTTTTTTTTTAATTAAATTTCGGACTCAATGTGCAATGTGCCTAAAGAGAGGAACTCTCTTTTTATTTCTCTTAAGCAATTTTAAGAGAAACATCTGACTCTAAGCTGATACACGTAAATGAAACACAACTGAGAACTTCATCAGATCTCCTTATCTATGAAAGAGCAACATAACACATAACACATAACATGTTCCGCTAGGTTGTCCACGTGAGAAGCCTGGTCTCAGACACGCCGTTTCAATTGTAAATACATCAAAAATTCAAACTGAAAATGGTTTTGACTGTCTACGAAACTCTTGAAAAAGCTTACAATAGGAGAAGATTTGGTCACATTCCCGCAACTAATTTCAATCTCCGGGAGAGTTAATGTTTGATGCCGCTCACAGGCACATCTCATTCCTCTGGGGTCAAGGGTCAATCCTCAGACCGTAAAACAATCCAACTTAATAAAGTTTTAAAGAGACCCATAAATGACACGTGTAATTACTTCATTAAGCTGTACGGGTTTAGTCTGTCTCTAAGCTCTGCGTCAAACTCGGCACTAAAAGAAAATCAATCGTTTCAGGCTTAAATCTAAACGTCTTATGAAACCCGTCTTTACTGATTGCTGCTTTGAAGCGTTTTGAAAGAGTGCAAGCAATATTTTAGAAGCAGAAAAAATCTTGCAAAATAGTTTTTATTCAATACAGATGTAGGAGTTAGACATTCTGCACCTGCAATGATGTTCGTTTAATGGCTGGGATTGTAAAATGTGGTTGTGGATTTTTGGTAACACCTTATTCAGTTTTTTTGGTTACCATTAACTGATGTTAATGAGAATTTTACTATATATATTTTTTAATGCGTTTATTTTGTTAGGACAGTAAAGACGTGACAGGAAAGTAAAGGCAGAGGACCTTGAGGCAGGATTTGGACTTGTGTCGCCGGAGACACAGTTGCACCATATGTTGAAGCGCTGCCCATATAAGGCTCCAACACTATACATTTAGTTTAATCATTTTAAAATGATTTTTAGTCATTATTATAGAAATCACATTTATAAATGAAGAAGTTAGTGTCACAAACATGCTTAGATGTATGTAGAAATGTTACCTGTCTCATTATACATTCAAACTTTTCATTATAACGCTGGATCCATGTCTCCATTACAGTTATTTCAGACGGATTAGAAGAAATGCTTAGTCATGTCTTACACAAGCAGCACTACAGGAAAAATAACATCTGGTAGAGTTATTGTCTGTGAATGATTCTTGTGTGGGATACAGAGAGCGTTGTGTTGAGCGGTACCCTTGCATAACCCCAACCTTTGGTAGGAACCCATCATCGTAAAACTGTAAAACACAGACACACCTACTGAGTGTTTTTATTCTTTCCTTCACAACATAAGAGTGAAGAGCCATCTGTTCTCTTGCAGTGTGCTGCTGTGACTTCACATAAAAACTGAACCAAACAACAGCGTCTGAAGGTAAGAGAAATCATCACCTGCTTTACTACAAAAACATTTACATTTAGATTTTCATTATGCTTCATGTTTATTCTCAGAAATGACCGTAAAATAATTTTGTGTGAATGTAGAGTTTGTTCATAACTAGTACTTCAGTGTATTTTCACGGGAGCATTTCAGTTACAGCATTTCTATATTGCAATTCAATGTGATGCAAAAAAACATTGACCTATGCAGGATTTTGGCCCTTTTATCCAATAAAACATCTAAGCATCTTTAAAGCAACACACATTTTCTTTATGAACCAAATTGTGTATGATATTAAGTTTTAAACAGTGATCTTTCCCCGACCTAACCTTTCTATAATTGTGTACGATTTATGCTCGACACTAGAGGAAAACAAATTGCCAATGGGGTAAGAAAATAAACCTAATTTGTATAATCTGTGAAAGTCTTACTACTTTATGCTGTTTTCCTTCTCAAGTAAATTAATCTTGTTTTAAATGTTTGGATGGTTTTGTTTTTCTCAATTCGAAACAGAAATACTGATTAAGAAAATATATTTTGTGTTTTTTTAGCAACTACATACTGTAAACTCACAGTAGATGTATAATCACATTTGTTATTTTAGTTTGGTGTCATTTCTGGTGGTGCAATAACACATTTAGATGTTATGTTTTCAATGGCCAAAGAGTTTAAGAATGAACAAAATATCAATTTTTGGTTCCTCAAAGAGTCGTTTACTCAAAGACACTTTTTTATAACCTAAAGAATCTTTTTACACTACAAAGAAGCTTTAGTGAAACAGAAAGGATGGTAATGGTTCTTTACTGAACCATTAGGCCAAAAATGGTTCTTGTATGGCATCGTGAAGCACCTTTTTTAAGAGTGAAGATAATATGAAGAATGGACAGTGTTCTCTATACACTGATATCTAGCAGATAAAAAGGAAAACAGATTTTTACTGATAAAAACTGTGACAATTCAGATAACAGAAACCATGAAGAGGATAAACATTGAACAATAACACTCACATTTGATGTGGTTTTGACCATATAATCTCATGTTTTGTCTGGTTATCAGTAGTCGACATTGTTATTGATGGATATTTCATGGATGTTAGCTCAAAGATGTTGAAACAATTGAATATAAAAGTGAAAAATCTTTTACACATTAGCATGTGGATTTCATACTCAAAAACACAAAAAATGATGTTTGTGTTCACTCAACAACCATATATTTATAGTGAGAGATGGCTTAGACACTCATCCTCATACATACATACACAAACAAACAAACACAAACAATAATTTAGATTTATTCATGTCGTGGTCCAGACTCATGCAAGGACACTGTATGTCAAACACATGGAGGAAGATGAATTATGGGACACCTCCTGTTGTTTACACAGTCTCTATATGTGTTGATCAGATGGGAAAGCGGCGCTTTTCAGGGTTGGAGGTCACCCTGATGGTGATGTTTACATTGGTGCTGGCGGTCGCCGTGGCGCTGGTCATTTTTCTTGCCCTTGGGGAGCCAGCAGTCATCAAGGAAGGTGGGTAAAGAAACGCTGATATTAAACCTGATATTGTAAAATGAAAAACTCACGCAGAGACACAAACATGCACGTTTTAAGTCTACAGGGAGAAAAACACATTTGGATGTTGGACCCCTGCAGCAAGAGTTTGACTACAGTTGACTTCTTGGTTATATTCGTTACGCTGTGACTTCAAAAAACAAAATCCAAAGATATACGTGTGCTGTAATTTTAAATATGCTAGTCTTTTACAAACATTGAATTGATTTAACTGTATTAAATACATTTTAACTCAAAATTAGCAAGATGCCTAATAGAATCAATGAATCAATTAAGGGTTAAATCATCTAAAGTGGCAAAATGCAAAAATGACAATATCTGTTAAAAGCAAAGTGGTGAAATTTGTAGCGAAAAAAATAAATTCTATGTACTGTACACGTGCGATAATTCCCATCTTTAAAACGCATGCATTTATTTAAAACACATTGGACAAGGTTTACTAACAGCTTGCGGCAGCGCAAACGTCTCTTTTGGCGTAAAAAAACTACTGTCGATAATGGTATTTACTAAAGACATGCAGTGAACATTAGTGCTGAAAAGGTGTGGACACGGCTGTTTTTGCGACTGACTTTATTGCATATGCATTAGTTGGTGCTTCCTATTCAGACGTAAACTTTATGGGAGACGAGTATTTAAATGAATCACGCAACGTGATTTACTAAGGTTCGCGCTCATCATTGCACTGGTATTTGCGTCATTATTTAACGCCCCAAAAAATGCATGTCTTAAACCCTGCCAAATTTGCGTTGCTCTTGGAAGATTGCATTGGTCGTTATGAGATATTACGTTTGTGTTTTTTAATGTGCGCCTCTTTAGGAAATCGCTGAAATTTCCACTCCAATCTGAGATTTTTTTAATTGCGCTCTAGCGCTATTTTGCCATCCCGTTGTCATGCGAGGACATACTGCATAGCAGGAATAACCACAATCTAAGGTCTTGGTTGGATATTAGAGACAAATTATTACTTCAAGAAAGTGTTTGTTGTGGACCTAGGGCAGATATACTGTCCTGTGGGACTACAGCTCCCGAGCAGTAGTTTATTAAAGATAAAAACACAAAGTCTGCCTAGTCAAGGACAGCAAGAAATGTGAGTCTTTGATGTTCCACTAAAGCATAAAGAATCCGTCCGCACTGATAGTTATCAAGGACACCCAGCAGTGAGAAATCCAAAAGCAGAGGAAGTGAACGACTCACACAGGGACTAACAACTCAAGCACGCTCAGACGGGATTAGTATGACAGCTGCCACTCTCAATTTCAATTTAGTGCCTTGACGTCGGTCAAGTGGTTTATATCTAAAAGCAGCAAATTGATTCCAAGACAACTGGTTTGGGTGGGGGCGACGTCTCTGTGGTTTTAGACGACCTTGTTTTAGGAGCACAGGGAACTGATGGAGATCGAGGTACAAAACGAGAAGTAGATTTTGGGAATATATTGCATATGACAGGCTGCAGTCTGTTACTTTGTCTCTATTGTGCCGTCTTTGTTTAAAACTGCAGGTTACTTTACGCATCGACATGTGATAAAGTCAAATATCTATGAAACTGTACCTGAAAGCTTACTTTTAAAATCATTATTGTAAGCTTTCTGTTAAATCTGTCCATAAACCAAGATATAAATGTAAAGTGAGGATGGAATATCATGATAAAAATATTGCACTATATAAATGCATGGTTTTAAAGTGTAATATTTGTGTGATTATGCAATACATGCCGTGCATTTCAAAAATCCTGACCGTGTATATTTTTGCTGGTTATATATTCAAGCAAGAAGCTACAAGAGGAATGTTTCAGTAATTTGAAGTGCTATGAAATTGGTGACAACAGCAAAATAATGCAATGTCCTTGAATTTACCTTAGGTAAAAAGTAAAAATTGAAGCAAGCAGGATTACCTTTGCCAGGGTGAATTGATAACAAGACCATGGTAAATTGGGGTTACTACATTTAAAAATAACTCTGGATTGTTTTAACCTATGGTTGGGTGAAATATGGACAAACCCAACCCTACGAAAATGTCCATATTTGACCTACTGTCGGGCATACCAAAAGAATTGAACAATGCTATCATGATAGTTATTAAAATGTTTTAATGAACACATAGTACTATCAGAAATTCATCTTTAATTTGGTTTATTTTGTGTTTTCTCTTTTTGGCAAACAAATCACTCTTAGAGATTAGAAAGAGAGTTTGCAGCCATTGTGGCTCTAAAGGCAAAACTTTAAACAGGTGTTGAATTGTATTTACGATATTATCGTGTGTGAGAACATGGTATCGATAATCATGTTTTTCTATTTTGTGGTTATTTTCAATATTGTGACGCCCCTTATTTAACCCAACCATATGTTGAAACAGCCCAGCATTTTTAAGAGTTTATGGTTTTAATACAAAAAACAAAACAAAAAATGGCCAATATGTTACACTTTCTAAAAGAGTTTGTAATATTATGTATTTTTTCACGATGTAAAGTGACCAGTCATTGCGTAATCTCTTACAATATACTGTAACACAATGTTTATTTTCTATGTGTCCAGAATCAGGCTCAAATCCAGACCCGATCGTTCCGGAGTGCCCCAATATTCCTCAGGGAGAGAGAGTGGACTGTTTCCCAGACGCGGGTGCTTCCCAGGTAAACAAAAAATCCCCAATCGAATCTTGTAAATCTGTATCAAAGAACATTTCATACAATCTCCCAGCATGCATTGCTCAGACGTCTTGTGAATCTTCAGCAAAAATGTTTGGCGAGAGGATGCTGTTGGCGTCCCCTGGATGAGGCCAACATCCCCTGGTGTTTCTTCTCTAAAAACCACGGCTACACTGTGGTCAGCGAGCACAAGCCGGATAGCACACGTGAGTTTGGTTTGCTTGCTGTAATAAAGCATTATAATACATAATACATTGTAGAGTGTGGCACTGCAGATAAGAGGTGGTGTGAGCTTTTATGAAAGTGCAATGAGCCGGTTGTAATGAGTTTTTTTTTTGGCAGTTGTGTCCATAAGCAATCACCATTGTGCCTTTGTTCAAGGCCACATTTGGAGAGATGGAATGAATTTATGGTGACATAACCATTATAAACCATATCTAGGAATAAACAATCAGAGAGACTTGGAACATTTGGAGGCAACACAAGCAAAATCCTTTTATGATTTCTTTTAAAACAAATCTTGTTTCCATTTTTTGGAAAGTGTGCAACTGAGCATGCAGCACAAAGAGTAAACAACATAACAAGACCTCATGAAAGAACATGTTAATTTTGCTTTAGATATTGAGGCCAGGCTGCAACGAATGAACGCCCCGTCCCTGTTTGGAGCTGATATTGAAGAGCTGACCTTCCAGGCTGAAATGCAGACAGAAAATCGCCTTCGATTTAAGGTCTGGTTACACTCACGCAGACGAACACAAATAGCCACGCCATCATGAACACGTGCACATCAGTGTAAACTAATTCTGTGCAACCGTCTCTTTGCTTTTCAGATCACTGACGCAAAGCAAAGCAGGTTCGAGGTTCCTCATGAACACGTGAAACCCCCCTCCGGCCCTCCCACCAGACCCCTGAATTATGAACTGGAGTTAATCCAGAAACCTTTTGGGCTAAGGGTTTGGAGGACATCTCCCCGAAAAGTCGTGTGAGTGTCTTTTGTTTGTTTTAGTCTTTTTTGTCATGGTCCTGCATTCTTGGTTCTGTATTTCTAGTCATGTGGCAGGATCGGGACGGAGCCCTTAGGTTCTATGTGAGAAAGCCATGAGTTGTTTGTTTTGACAGCTCATGTGTTTTCTCATGTCTTGTCATTGGCCCCGCCCCTCTCGTTTCATGTATTGCTTCCCTGCCGTGTCTAATGTTTCCCACCTGCCCTGTGTCATTATCCCTCATTTGTCTTGCCTTTAAATAGTCCTCTTGTTTCATTGTCTAGTTGCTCGTGTATTACGTTCTGAATGTATGTATATGGTTCTTGTCTGTATGCTTGCCTGTGCCTCATGTTGCCGTCTTCCTGTCATAGTAAGTGTTAGTTTAGTCTATGTCAAGTATTGTCTAGTTTAGTGTGTAGTTAGTTTACGTCCCTTTTTACTCTTATTATTATCCTGTCTTGTTTACACCCCCTCGTGGGTTTTTGTTTTGTTTTATTTTGTTAAATAAAATCTCTGTTAACCCCTTCACTGCCGCTGCCTGCATCTGGGTTCTTCCTCCACTCCACAATCTTGACACTTTTTCACATGAAGACGTTGACTCGATAGAAGCTACCGTAAATGCATTAGTATCCTTGCAAAAAATACTTTGCTTCAGTGAGGGCACCAGATAGTTAATACTACATTTTAAACATCTACATTTTTTATCGTTTGATCCATTTAGTTTGCATTAACCAGTACTGCAAATACAATAAACTTAAAGTCCCCATGAATCGGAAGTTGCCATCGTTTTTACTTCCGTATTCTGACGCATTTCCGAGTAAAAAAGGAATTTCAAAGGAGAAAATTAGTGGGCGTGGCTTGTGTTTTTCCCTGCGAATTGATTGGATGTATAAAAACAGCCGTTGCATTTTGAAATGAAACTGGCAGCAGACTGACAGTTGAAGGGGAGGAGTTAACAGATGCTCCGGCCAAGCCGTCTAATTTACCTAATTGCAAATGAATAGTCATTTCAGGGCAAAAGTGCATTCTCAGATTTTAACTGAAGATTATGAGGGTACATGAATTTTAAAAAGAAAATGACCCACATTGATAAGCTATTTACTATAAACGCTGCAATATTTCATGAAAAAATATTGTCATTTTTAATTTCACTGGGACTTTAAAAATTGTTTTTCCCAGCTCCGTTTCACATTTAACAAAAGCAATTTGTGACTCATTTGAGAAGATTACCTAATATTATACTTTTACCTTTATCGTTAAGACCATCATCATTCTCTGTGTATTGCAAAACAGTTTTTCTTTCAGCATGATTCAGTAATCTTTAATCTGTTGGCTGGACTCTTGGCATTTATGAATTAAAAACCTAATAATGACTTTACAAATCAAGCACACGAACAGTTAAGAACCTTTGGAATGTATACTGTATATTATAATGTAATAAGTTAATTAATCTTTTCTGCACTGCTTTTATAATCTTTTGGAAGTACACAGCTTTAAATATAGAAGTAATATAACTTGAGATATTGAGAACATGGTCATTTTCTTTACAGTAAGGGATGGTTTAAAGTCGATGATCTTGAGATTGTGTATGTGTGCTTTCTAAGTAAATAAGTCTTTAGTTTTTTCCACATGATTGCCATCTAAGGAGTGAATCAAAGTATGGGTACAACAAAGTTTGGTTAACATAAAAACATGCTGCAAGTACAATGAATGTTTCTTTATCTTTGTCTGTCAGGTTCGACACAACCATCGGGCCGCTGGTTTTTGCTGATCAGTATCTTCAACTCTCCGCTAAACTCCCATCCCACAATATTTATGGGCTTGGAGAGCACGTGCATCAGAACTTCCGACATGACACAAACTGGAGAACCTGGCCTCTCTTCACGAGAGATGCTTTTCCCAACGGCGTAAGTACAGTCTACACAGAGGAGCCCAAAAGTCTGAAACCACTAGTGAAAATGCTTTTACATTGCATTATTTAATATAAAACCTTTCATAACAAATTATATTTTCAGAATAACAATGAAAATTGAGTGTAAAATGTATGCAAAACCTGCTCGTGTCATCCCATAATGATAACAAAAACGTTCCAAATAGCTTCTTGTGCGCTTCAGCGGTGCATCACAAATATGTCACATTTGGTTTGTTACCTAAAATCATAGTGCATGTTAAATACTTCTTATTTTGAGCCATAACCTTTTCTTAGAAATCCTTAAAGGGATAGTTCACCCCCCAAAAAACTGTCATCATTTATTCACTCTCTTGTCATTTTAGAGGGATAGTTCACCTAAAAATGAAAATTATGTCATCTTTTACTTACCCTCATGTAATTTTATACCTGTATGAATTACTTCATTCTAGAGAACGATATTTGAAATAATTTTAGGAACTTTCAGGTTCATCACTGACCACCATAGTAGGAAAAATTAAATGGTACTCAAAGATGCCCCAGAACTGTTTGTTTTCCTAAATTCTTCAAAATATCTAATTTTGTGTTCAACAGAACCAAAAAAAAAAACAATATTACTACTGTGTAGCGGATGATGTCCCAGAACTGAAAATTGCCAACATTCTTCCAAATATCTTTGTCTGTGTTCATACACAGACATTTATACAGGTTTAAAACAACCTGAGGGTGAGTAAACAAAGACAGAATTTTCATTTTTGGGTGAACTGACCCTTCAAACCTGTATGACAGTTTTTCATCCGCAGGACACAAACGGAGATATTTTGAAGAATGTTGGTAACCGAACAATGGCGGTACCCATTGACTTGCATTGGTTTTGTGTCCATACACTAGAAATGAATACCGCCATTGTTCGGCCACCAACATTTTTCAAAATATCTTCTTTAGTGTTCTGCGGAAAAAAAAAGAAAGTCATACAGTTTTAGTTGACAAGACGCTAAGTAAACGATGACAGAATTTTCAATTTTGGGTGAACTATCCCTTTAAACCTTAATTTTATTCCCAGTTTACAAAATGTGAAAAAGCAAAGAAAATGAGAGATTGTCTATGTGGTCTTAGAATTTTGCAACACTGTAGAACATTTACTCTAAGCACACGCAAAGTCTTCAATATTTTCACCATCTCAGCACCTGCGAGATCACTTTTTATGTACGCTTGGCCAAAGTTCATGTTTGTGTTGTCTTTTTGTAATAAATGTCTGAAAGTGTCTCATTAAGCGGTTGAAATGTTCTCCTCCCGTTTCTTTTCTCAGGGCACACACAACCTCTATGGCCACTACCCCTACTTCACATGTTTGGAAGATGAGAGTGGAAAATCTTTAGGCGTTTTCCTCATGAACAGCAATGCTATGGGTAAAAAACCCCACCAGTCGCTCTTGAGTAGCTTGTTATGCCATTTTGTTGGCATTTTTGCGCATTGCTGGTCACAAACATGAGACTTGCCGTAGGCTGAAGTCATAATCTTTTATAATATGATTTGTGATGTCTGTGTAGCCCGTGCTGTGTGTGTGTATTTGGCAAGGCTGCTTTTGTTAAAGGTTAGGGAATTAAAGCAATTTATGTTGTTTACTGCATGCCTGTCTGTCCATGTCTGTGACAGAGGTAACGCTGCAGCCCGCTCCAGCCGTGACCTTCCGCACCATCGGAGGGGTTTTGGACTTTTACATCCTTGTTGGAGACACACCAGAGGCAGTCGTGGACGAGTTCACGAAGGTGAGCGTTGATTCCCAATATAAAAAGAAACGTTAGAGACGCTTGAGTGATGGAAATGGCCGTTTCATGTTGGAGGTGAGTCCGGGCGGACGCACATGTTCCTACAAGTGTGCAGTGGGGTTTTTCCCTAGAGATCCTTTTACTTCTATCACAAGTAAAAAAAACGTATGTTTATGTTTATGCATATTCTGCTTTGTGGTGTAGAAAAGAGTGAAGTGCATACAGCGGCCCCAAAGGTATTTGGACACTTGAGACACACTTTAAAATGTATTAGTGTGACACACACTAAACATCATATTGACACCCGTTAGGAAAAAGCGAATGCAATTTCGTCTCAGACGAGTGAAGTTGGTTCAGAGTTAAAACTTAAACAACATTTGTTAGCAGATGCCACTTGCTTTGATATTTTGTAATCCAATGCAATGACATTCAGATGTACACAAGAGTGTCCCTGTTGAAAAGAACAGCTGGGTAAGGTATGTTTTGATGCTGGTTTGCACTTGTTTAAGATGGTCAAATGCTGGTTTAAGATGGTCATGTTGGTCCTTATCTGGGGCATGTTCAAGCTCAAACCGGTGCGCAACATTTTGCAACAGTTTCCGGGTTGAACGACGTGTTTCCTGGAAACGGTGTGCAACAGGGTTTGAGATGCGTTTTCTCTTGTTTGGTGGGCGTGTCAAGAATGTCAGCCCAATCAGCAGCAACATGTATATAACCCAAGCGGTATTAAAGAGACAGCTCGCACAATGGGTCCAAGTAAAGTCGTTTACAAATGTGTCCGCTGCAGCTCGGTATACGCAACAATTGAAGATATTAGAAGAGATGTATTTTGCAGTATAAACACGTATTTATACCGATAAGCATATATTATTAAATTACCAACGGAGTCTGTATTCATTTCATTTCATTTTTATTTTATTAAACAACACAAAATAACATGTTTATTATATTTGTACGAACAGAGTTTTAGCTGTTTTAAAAACATGCATTAATAAGTATTAGTTGAACTGAGGATGTTATAATAAACCCGAAACGCATGTGATCGTTGTCTAGCCAATCATGTAAAG
Organism: Triplophysa rosa; assembly: GCF_024868665.1. Taxonomy (NCBI): domain Eukaryota; kingdom Metazoa; phylum Chordata; class Actinopteri; order Cypriniformes; family Nemacheilidae; genus Triplophysa; species Triplophysa rosa. The sequence continues at coordinate 23,447,922 of NC_079901.1, read as the reverse complement.
CTGTGTCGTCATCACAGCCTGGTGCAGCCGCTCCTGAGATGCAAGCCGGCTGTTCTCAAAATGCTCTCGCGGTACTTTGATGCCACGCGTGAAGGTCACGTGGCATCTGCGCCGGTTCAAGTCGGACAAAATTTCTAACCGGCCAGCACTGCTTCAAGTCAGATTTCGATCGATCTGCGCAGCACCGCATTAAGTCGAACAAACCTACTGTGTCTTAACCACTAGTCTCACTGACTATCAATTAGTTTGGACTAATCAGTCTTTCTTTACACATTTCAATTATACCAGTCTACCTTTGTATGTAACTGGCTTGAAGAAGTTATGACCAGTCTTGAAGAAAAAAATCAGATGACTAACTTCTAAGACTAGTCTAAGCAGTTTATGCAACCGGCCCTAGCACATGACCAGCTTGGACCAGCACATGACCATCTTAAACCAGCATGTGACCAGCTTAAACCAGCACAAACCAGCATCAAAACATACCCAACCCAGCATATGCTGTTTCTTTCAACAGGGGTTAAATACTCTGTAAACTTTCATGACCCTCGATATGTACCTCACTGACCTCTCTGCACAGTACCAGAAAATTCACATTTACAGACGTATGCTTTTATAAAGCCAGTTTTAATAGACCGTGTTCAGAATTCTCCTGCTAAAACATAATAAACTTTATTGTTGCATTTATACGGCATTCTGTAATACTGTCTGATATTTACTTAAATTTGTAAAGACATAATATTACAAGTGGAATTCTTGTGAGACTACTGAATCTGATCAATAGTTTCCTGCTAAAATTGTTGCTATGAAACATTTCAGAGTGTAAACCTATTTTAGTGATTTGTTTTTGTATATTTTACTATGATTTATCTGTCACGGAAAATTATAAGAATTTAAGAAGTTGGAAATTATATGTATGGAATAAATCCCATATAATGTGATACATTTGAATTTGACATTTATTCACATTTTATGGATTATTAGACATTCTTGCCCTAGAATGGCTTTCTTTCAATATTTCAAATTATTTAAAAAAATTTGAATTTAGAGATGAAAAATGTATACTCAAACATTGTTGTATTATAATGATAATTGACAGTTGTACCTGTCAACCGATTCTACATAGCAATGCTAGTTTACTGCTTTGCCTGCTACTATGTTTCAATAAAATATTTAAACCTAATAAATATTTTGTGCGACATTTAAATGTTTATTTATTTTTAAGTGACTTTGTAAGAAGCAGAATATTGTTTCTGATCATCTTAAAATATACACCCGGATATAAAAGTTATTTTGAAGATATGTTTTACATTCCAGGACCAACAGTTCATTCATGTCAACATGAGTTAGTATTTAATCACTGAAGTTAAATCATCTAAATGAAGCCTTTAAGTTAGCCTGAGGGATTTCTGTGATGTTCAGTGTGTCCAACAGTATTTTATGTGTCTCCAGCTGATTGGCAGACCCTTCATCCCTCCATACTGGTCCCTGGGCTTCCAGCTCTCTCGCTGGGACTACGGAAGCCTGGAGGAGGTGAAAAGAACCGTAGAGAGGAACCGACAGGTCGGCCTGCCATATGTAAGTGCCAGGAACTAAAAGAGCTTCATTTCTTTGTTCTACACAACATGGTTACACCCGATACATCAAAAGCACAGAACAAAGACTAATTCATGAAGAATCACTCCAAATATGTTAACTTCACCTATATACGCAGTTTGAAAAGTTTAGCGCCTGATGGTGGGGCTTTAATTGCCGAAAGAGGCATCGGAGCTCGACGTTTGATGTAATTTGAACAAAAAGGGCATTAGCATGTCAGGATATTGCATCTCCATCTGATTAGCATTAGCAAATTACTGGCAGGAGAATCTCACCATCTGCTTATGGCTGATGGAAGTCAAGCCTTCCAGAAAATTCAGAACAGACAACGGAGCCGCTACGATGCTAGCTTGCTAAACAGGCCTTAACCACCATCAGTTGCTGATTCTAAAGTAGGTGTTTAGATGAAATCAACATTTCAGCTGTTTACTGTCATTTTACAGCTACAGGATAAATGGAATGAGATTAGAATAAAGCCATTAGAGAGCAGGAGTCAAACCCAGGACACCTGAATGAAAACCAAGATCTCATACTGTTAAACCATGTGGAGGGTCTTACACTTATGCGCACCTGTTTTGTGTTTCAGGATGTCCAGTATACCGATATTGACTACATGGAAGAAAAAAAGATTTTTACCTATGACACTGTGAAGTTTAAAGAGCTTCCTCAATTTGCCGACTACATGCATGAGAAGGGACAAAAGTACATCATTATACTGGTGAGCCAGTTTTGCTGGGATGTTTTATATGACGTTGGGACAATTTTTAAACATTTGACTCCTTGGTTTGTATCTAGTTGAGTGAAACACATTCTTTGTCATAGGACCCTGCTGTGGCCACAAGTCCACGGGTGAATGGGCCGTATGAAACTCTCATCAGGGGGAATGAAGCTAAAGTTTGGGTCACTGAAGCAGATGGTGTAACACCCCTGGTGGGTGAGGTAAGTTCTTCCAAGAGTTCTTCCAGCTGTTACGGTATAATGGAATTCTTCTCACATTATCATGGCATAACGTTGACTTTTTGCGAAAAAAAAAAAAAAGAGATCAATCCGGTTTTGTCTTTAATCATCATTTCGGCATGTATTGTTTGAATTTTGGTCCAATGTCTGTTGAATTTAAACAAAAACAAACCTCAGAAATGACAAAGTTACCCAACCAGCATGTTGAAGACGCATAAAAGTTGACTTATTCCTATATTCATTTTTGAACTGATCCTAAAATTCATGTAAAAACATGAGTAGGCTTTATTGTATTGTTAAACATCAATATGAACTTTTCATTGCAGTATTCAAGATTTTCAATTGTTTTGTTGTTTTGACTAGTTTGTCATGTTTCAGTTGTCTGCGAATAAAAAATAATATTTGCATTTGGAATTTGGGAGAAACGTTGTCAGAAAAAAAGATCATTTTACTTAAACATAGTATATTCAGAAAAACAAAAAAAGTCTCTTAATTTTTTTCTCATAGATGATGTGCTGAATAAATTACAAATGTAATGAATATGCTTTTAAGGTAATGAATGTTTTTACATTACTTTATCAAGCAAAAATAATGTAAGTAATTTCAGCTCTTTTTAATAAATTACAGCAATTCAAGATTAAAAATTGAACATTGAAAACTTCAATTTGATTGTAGTTAAAACTTTAGGGCAGCTCTACATTATTTACAGTGTACTAAAAAACTCGAATTGAATGTGATGAGTGGGAAGACAAGATATAATCACGAAATATAAAGCACATCGAATAAGTTGACATGAAGTTTGTCATGAGCTTTCTAACCGGCCATGTGATCGATCGTTGCCATTATGTTTCCATCTGTAACCTTGAGTTTATGAGATTATTTCACTCCGCAGGGCAATAAGACACATACTATCACATGGCAATAATGTGACTAATGATTATAAAGCCGATTAGACACAGCCGGATGCTAATTGCTTTTTTATGGATTTATTTCAGGTCAATGTTTGCATTGATTTTGCATTAGTTTAATATCATGCTTACGTGCGACTCAAGCACAAGAGAAAATAGTGGAAATGCCAGGAGCTTCAAAACAGACAAATAAAAGACACGTTTGTTCTGTGACCTGTTTAATGTACAGGTCACATTTTAAGTAATTATTTTCCGATGTAAACTATTCTGCGTTATTTATAATCGAGAGTGAAAATTCTACTAAAAATATTAAACTGAAATTTACATAACATAACATCAATTGAGAAAATGAGTTTTTAAAGGCGTGAATGGCTATAGCCTAGGCAGATACTCAAAAGCCGCATGAATTCATAACATTTCTATAGGGACATTTTGTGAAAGCTCTGGAAAATAAATTGACTGTGGATGACTGAGAGAACATTCATTCTTATTCTGTATTTTTGACTTCTCTCCTCTCAAACTTTCTATTCTATTCTCTCAGGTGTGGCCAGGTGAAACCGTGTTTCCCGACTACACTAACCAGGCCTGCATTGATTGGTGGGTTGATGAAATAGCGCGGTTCCACAAGGAGGTCAAGCATGATGCTCTTTGGATTGTAAGTAATCTGCACGTGACCAATATTGAACCTAATCATTTACATGAACGTAAAGTTAAAAAAGGTCACGTGAAATATTGGAGTCTTCCCACATCAATACCTTATAGGTCAGTGTATGGATACCTATAAATCAAGATACAGAGGATCACTTCTAGGGTTAGATTCAATCTGATGAAGAAAATGTAGATTTATTGTCAACATTATATGTGAATCGATAATATTTACTTGGTTTTATTGATTCAGTGCATGTTATTCCAAGAAAAAGTTTGTACAAGCTTATTAAAATAATAATACATTGCTCTGCCTTTGAAACAACAACGTTTCTCTGTTCAGGCTATTGTTAATAGATTTCCTAATGTAATTGGGATACACAGAGATGCTCTCAAGGGTGAACTTGTTCTTTAGCTTCCACATTCCGGTCAAAAAACCTCTTCAGACGTTTGTGCTCACTGTGTTCCGCCAGAGTAAATCCCCCACAATCCACTGCAAACTCACAGTCCAGTCAAGCCCCAGTGCTGCTCCACAATCTAATCTATTCAATTCCAGTTAAAGAAAATAAAGTCGCTTTTACTTTCACTGCTTTATTCAAGGATGGTGTCTTCTAATCTCAATACGGGTTGCTTTTGGGAGAGCTAAACTTCTTGTTTTATTTTCAAGGACATGAATGAGATTGCCAGTTTTGTGAAGGGATCCAACAAAGGTTGCGCTGATAACAACCTTAACTACCCTCCGTACACCCCACGTGAGTCCTAAACACATCGACGACAACATTTCTTCAGCTCGTATTTGCACATTAGCTAACGTTTGTTTTCTCGTTAACTGTAAAGGTATTCTTGATGAAGTCCTGTACAGTAAGACCTTGTGTATGGATGCTAAGCAAAAATGGGGGAACCACTATGATGTCCACAGTCTCTATGGATACTCCATGGTCCTGGCCACCGAACAGTAAGCACTCTTGTTTTTGCTACTGTACCTTTAAGAATTCTGTAGGTTAAAATTCTGTGTTATGATTGGCTGGCCTCTGCATACTGTGGTAATGTAGTTTCGATGCGTAAGCACAACAAGCTTTTTATTTCTTCTGAAGAGCAACATAAGTTACCGTGCTCCTCTTGAAGGGAGAAGTTAATGATAAAAGTTTTGAATTCGCACTAATGTCGCTCTGACAGTGAGTTTGATGAATGTAAAGCAGGACAGAATGACAGTTCTGAGTCAAACTCACAGCGGTGATGAGTCGAGCTGCGTGAGACGTGACTCACGTACGGCCAGCGCTATCGTATGGCACGGTGTTTTCTTCAAAGGGGGTCAAGAGGGCTCGAGCATCATCATTCAATCTCATTTTTTGCTTCCTTCATTTTCAGCAGGAAGTCTTTACTCATCTTGTAATTTCTACCTCATTGATTTATTTCGCTCTTTTTTACGCACCCTCTCCCTTCTTAGATTCGCTCTCAGCGTAACTCCCACATAACTCCTGACTGTGTTTTTTAACGCCTCCATGGATTTCTGGGCCCCCTCCATGTTGGCACAGCGCTTTTCGAGTTCTCTCATTGATGTCGTTACCCTTGTATTGCTGTGCCAACGCTCTTGTTAACTCTATGTTTTCATTTTGCTTCCAGGGCGTCAAGACAAGTGTTTGGGAACAACCGTTCCATGGTTTTCACCCGTTCCTCCTTCCCCGGGGTGGGCAAATACGCGGGGCACTGGCTGGGCGACAACGCCGCCAACTGGAATGATATTAAGTGGGCCATTCCCGGCATGCTGGAGTTTAACCTGTTTGGAATCCCTTACGTAAGCGCCTCCATTTACAACACACATCCAAACAGATATCTTTTTCATTGATTGTAGTCTTCCTTAAAAACACACAACAGTCCCACTGAGAGACATTGGAAGGTTTCAAACTCTAAATTTGATTGAGTTTCCATGAAATGCAATGAGATATTGAATGGGCGCTTTGGACCGGTGTTCTAGTCTGAATTGAATTAACATTGACTGACCGACTCAACAGTCACATTCAATGAATTTATCATAGGACGGACAATGTAAACACGTGCCTCTATCGCTGTATCCGGAATCATGTGGCGTTGCAGTGCATAATCGTGTCAAAATGTGGAAATATTTGTTATCATACTTACTGCCATAGAGTATATACTGTGCGTATAAATCCCAAAATGTTTTATTGAAATTCATCAGGTAAATAAAAAAGCTAAAAATGAATTATAACATTTTTAATTGATCAAATTTGATGAAAAAAAAAAACTTTTGAGAAAACCAGAGTTTGAGACAAATTACATTTTAGCATTAACGTAAATGTCCGTAAAATAAAGGAAAACGCACTAGTAATTTTCTGCTAGTACTTTATCAGTTTTTTACAGTGTTGTTTTTTAAATGCTAAAGGAGACAGACAGTATAAGAGATTACAGAATGAATTTCCTTTGAGGCAGAGACATTAGCTAATTCCCTCAGTTGATCTCCATTTAATCTCCATGAGACGTTAAGAGATCTCATTCGCCTATTTTATCTCCGTACTTAATTTAATACCGTTTTTTTTCCTTTTGCAGATTGGTGCTGATATCTGTGGATTCTTCGACGACTGTCCTGAAGAACTGTGCAGACGTTGGATGCAAGTCGGCGCCTTCTACCCTTTCAGCCGCAACCACAACGCCCAGTATTACAAAGTACGTCCTGCCCGTTTAATACACCAAACATTGAACATTAACGCGCAAAACATCTGCGCTACGTGTTTCAGGACCGACGGCGGTGCTTAGAATTACAAACGTGTCCTCTCTCTTTAAATGCTATTTGTAGAAGATTGATTTCCCTAATCATTATTGCGAGATTGGCGTGAGAGAAGCAATCAGACCTCTGGAGCGAGAGTTTGAGGGGGCAAATGAGGATGAATGGAAAATGATATTCTCGGTGAAATTAGATGAATAAGATTTGACCTTTTAGTCGGAGAGTAATCATTCCACGGCTGTCTGCGCGACCGATGGGTCTTTGCCACGATGAACGTATTATCAGTATCCACACAGTAAAATGCATTTCACACACTTCAGTTCTCTCATGTTATCCATGTGCCTGTAACAGCCTCAGGATCCTGCATCATACGGCGCTGACTCACTCCTGGTGAAGACCTCCAAACATTACCTGAACATCAGATACTCCCTCCTGCCTTACCTCTACACGCTCTTCTTCGACGCCCATGTCAACGGAGGGACCGTAGTGCGGCCCGTGATGCACGAGTGAGTTTGAAACCGTTTGCTGGTGTTGCACACCGATTTCAGATTCAACAAACAGCCATTGGTCATGTTTTCATGGACTTGATGCATAAGATTGCTAATGTATAAAACAAGTGCAAACAATCTCTAAGAAGGTCTTTTGGAAGGGTGCTTTTTTATTATACCTTGTGCCATACATTTGTCTTAAATTCAGGAAATAATTAAAATGATTTGTCACCTGGTGAACAGGTGTTTCAAATGTATGTCGCACGGCTACTGATACTGACCACTCAGCATCCTGGAATTTAACTGCAACGTATTTGTCACATGACAAACAACATGTTTCCTCTTGTGTAGGTTCTTCTCGGACAGTGCGACCTGGACAGTGGACCGCCAGTTCCTGTGGGGAGCCCACCTGCTCATCACACCTGTGCTGGACCCTGTGAGTACACACACACACACACACATACATAGTGTCGACACCACAGGAAGCTTTCTGCACGCCAATAGCGATGACCTCATCTGGGACAAATGAGACAACGATGGTACTTTGTCCTTTTTTCCACTCATTTTCATCTCTTTTTTCTCGCTTTCTAATGAGATCATTGACCTCATTATGAAGAAATGAGAACTGAATATAGATTGCGGTCATGTGAAAACGGGTGATGAATCGTTTGAACGCTCTAATGTGGCTTCTTGCGTTTTATCAAGAATATGACCGAGAAAGCTCTTGCTGTTCAAAGTGTTTCCTGCGAGGACACAGAAAAAGTCTGTTTGGAGAATGATGATGCATGCACGTCATGAGAAACGCTGGGGTTGTTCAATTCTTTAGATAGCTCTGTGTGATGCAAACCCTTCGTGCGTGAGTCACGTGAAAGATTATGATGATCATTAGACCTTCTGGAAAGAATGTAAGATGAAACTGGTGTGTTGAACGACACCCGACGTGTGACTGGCAGAACCTTGAACTTCTCAACATTTATGTTCTTTGTATTTCTGAACGTCCAGATGTTATTGCTCATCGCTGAACCCTGGAAGTCACTGCTGCGGGAGTCAAGATGCTTTAGAATTCTTAGAAAAACAACAGATTGGTCAAAAGTGATACTTGCTGTTTCTCAATACTGACGATGCAAAATAAGATTTTAGGATTATATTTGCTGTATCAATACTATTAATGAAGGTCAGTCACAGCTGTTTGGTGTCGGTTGCTTTTAAAGGTTGATATGAATGTCACATTTGAGTGACATCATCTAACATGTTTCTGAGTTTCTGACCTCAAGCAAAGGACGAATCATCTCTTTTTTTGTTTGATGTTTCTCTTCCTGTTGGATTCTTTTATTTTCTCTCCACAATTTTTCCCTCAATGTCTCTCTCTCTCTCTCTCTCTCTCTCTCTCTCTACTGTAAGCTACTGAAATATCAGCTCCAGAATCACGGCCCTTGATGGCCTGCCCATTAGTTTAATGAATGACACTCATTAGTACTTCATTCGAATAATGTCTGTCATGATTTCTTACAACGTTTAAAGATAGCACAGATATGCATTTACATCTTTAACAAAGCCTATTTTCTGCTCTTTTCTTTACATTTCAGGGTGTTGACAGAGTGAGAGCTTATATCCCAGATGCCATCTGGTACGATTTTGAGACGGTAAGACCATCCAGTATTAGTTTTTTGGACACAGTAAACAAACACGTAAGGGTGATCGCGTCTATCTCATTAACTGCATTCAGGAATTTAGTCAAATGTGTTATTCTTTATTAAAACCAAGGCTGGAGAATGTTGGCCTATGTTCCTCGGGTGGTTTATGTTTAGGTCCGTCTAGAGTCCTGTCAGTGCCAGATTAACTGATCTGTGATCAGTGGCTCCCATGCATCCATGTGTTGTGAGTCTCAGAACTAGTCGATTACAGTAGCTGTAATTGGCAAAGAAGGTCTTGAGTGATCCCAGCAGATGCTGTTTGATGGAAAAAGGACTCATGGAATCTGATTGGATCTATCCGGACTGAATTATTTACACTGTGTGTGTGCGCGCGCGCGCGTGTGCATGCGTGCAAGAGAGAGAGAGATTCGTAAGGCAGTGATCTCCCATACGAAAAATATACTGTAATTTTTGTACGAGTTTTTTTTTTACTGTAATCAAAAATAATTGTATTGGTGCAAGCTTTACTCTAACAGCGTGTTAGGCTTCGTAATAAAGAATACTGAATAATAAAGAAGCTATGTTTACTAGTATGAACATATTATGTTTTGCGTTTTAGGAAACAAAGATCACAGAACGCAAGCAGCTTGTTGACATGTACCTGCCCGCTGATAAACTGGGTTTACACCTGAGAGGCGGAGCCATTCTGCCCGTGCAACGACCAGACGTCACAACCACCTACAGGTGACTACTGAAATACTGATAGACATCCTCGCTCGCTACATATTATAGTTAATACCAGCTGATCTGCTGACATTTAACAACAGCTGCTTATATCGTCTTATGCAGTATGTGTACAATGATGATCACCATTGTAACTTTTAGTATATGAAATGTAAAAAATATCTTTATGTACCATGTAAATGCCACCAGTAATCGATCAATACCAGAATCATGGTACTAAAGACCACGAATCATGGCCATGCTCACATTGGTAGTATCACATCTTAAAAAATTAAGATGGTGGCGTTTGCATATTTTTTTGCATCCTGATATCTTTTTGGGGTGTTCTTGCATTTAAAGTAGTGATAGCACACACACACACACACACACGCACGCACGCACGCACACACACACATCACATATTCTGTTTAAAGGTACTTTATTTTCTGCTAAAAAGTTGTGAATTCATGTAATAAAAGTGTGTGTGTGTGTTCCCTCAGTCGTCTTCATCCCATGGGACTGATCATCGCACTCGATGAGAACAGCAGAGCATCAGGAGAACTTTTTTGGGATGATGGAGAATCCAGAGGTATTTTTGGGGGCCAATAATTAAAAGTTTTTGTTTTGTTTTCTCAAATAAAATTAGTGTGCAGAATTTCAGCTGAAAATCCTTTTTAATGTCCACTAAACATCACAGAAAACCAAAATGTAAGTTTGCGTGCCAAAAAATCCCACATGTTGTCTTGTTTTCCTTTTAGATACTGTTTCATCCGGCTCATACATTCACTGCCGGTTTTCTGTGGTTAATGTACGTCCACCTTTTGATTTGATTTTTTCAGTAACATTTTCTGCCCTAGCAATATTTAGGATGTTTAATCTTTATGCTGGTTTAGGGCGTTCTGTCAATAAACGTTTTCCACGACGGCTACACGGATCCAAACAATCTGCAGTTTGAGAACATCACTGTGATGGGAATCAGTGGCTCACCCGCTGCCGTGCTCGTGACGGAGGGAAGCACTTCGACTGTTCTGACCGAGTCCCAGATTCACTATGATCCAGTCAAAGAGGTGATCGTTTTATCATTATGAATTGAAAAAAATATCAGTTTTATCAAGTAATATTTTTTTACATTTACACATGAATGTGAATGTTTTCCCTAATTAATTCATCTCACATTTGGAGTACATGTGAACTGAAATAATAATATAAAACCAATGTAATATGAACGTTGCTCCAGACTTCCAAACCATGCCCATAAAATGAAACTTCAACAAGAAAAATCCACTTGTGTACCAAGAGCGACGTTGTTGTTGTATGGGAGCGTCCAGGGATGCTTAAAGCCCCGTGATCAAATTTGTCAGGACTCCTACAAGCACACACACGTATACACACTCACATCAGGTTATGATGAAGGGTGCCGCTTCCTTCCAGAACTCAAGGTCTCGGAATGACAACAGGACATGCGGACCTTGGTCTTTAACCACGCGCGCCGCATTAAAGTCAGACACTTTGAATGATGGGGCGTCCACCGCGGAATACAAAGAGACTTCGAGAAACACAGCGGCGTTAGTCATGTTTGTCATTCGCATCCTTTAAACGGCCCATTTGAGGTGTCATCACTGTGGGTAGGGCTGTGATGTGAACACACCTGCTGTGGTGATATAAATCTTTGCAATGTGTGTTCTAGGTGATGCATCTGAGGGATCTGAAACTGGATCTCGGGAAGAACTACACCGTCACCTGGGAGGTCAAAGATTCCGGGCGCTTTGACTGCTATCCGGAGGAGGACAGCAATGAGGCCAACTGCAAACAACGCGGGTGCATCTGGAAGGTCAGATAGAGAGATTGAGAAACTGCGTTCAGTTGTGGTCAAAGAGAGCGTTTGATCTACATCTATACTGACCGATGTCCTGCAGATTTATTTTTGCTGTGACGTTTCGCTTTCAAATGGTCATATCATTTATCTGCAACATCTCTCCGTATAGCCTTCAGATATTCCCAAAGAACCTTGGTGCTTTTATCCAGCAGCCTACGGCTACAAGGCCAGCAACCTGGTTGACACGTCAAGCGGCTGGACATTAGATCTTGACCGCATTAACGATTTTCCCAGTTCACGATCTTCATCTCCAGACATCAACAAACTCCGAGTAGAAATCACGTACCTGAGCGGCCACAGCCTGCGATGGAAGGTTAGGCTTCAGTTTATTTCTTAAAACTAAAACTCATTTTGAGATTGCATTCGGGAGTGACTAAGATTGAATTTAAGATTGAAAGTGAGTCTAGGTGAGTATACCTTTGTTCACATCATCTGAAGGAATGAAGGTGAGATGTTAGATAAGAACTAAAGGGACTTTCCAACTCTTCTAGATCTTTGATCCGGTCAATAAACGCTTCGAGGTACCTGTGCCCCTCACGCTACCAAGCACACCAGAGACCAATGAAGCCAAGAGACTTTATAGGGTCCAAATCAGTGGTGACCTGCCATTTGGCATCCAGGTGATCAGAAAAAGCACAAATGAAACTATGTGAGTAAACACCTGAATTAATTTGGAAACCAGGGTTTAGTAAATGTGCTTTTTGAACAATAATAATGCAATAGGGATGGATTGCCCTGTCGAAAAAACAGCATACTGTATGCTGGTTAGGTAGGTTATGAAGCATGGTAACTGGTTTGTGCTGGTTTAAACTGGTCATGAGCTGGTTTAAGATGGTTTAAAATGGTCATGTGCTGGTTTAAGCTGGTCATGTGCTGGTTTAAGATGGTCATGTGCTGGTTTAAGCTGGTCATGTGCTGGTTTAAGATGGTCATGTGCTGGTTTAAACTGGTCATGAGCTGGTTTAAGCTGGTCATGATGGTCATGTGCTGGTTTAAGATGGTCATGTGCTGGTTTATGCTGGTCATGAGCTGGTTTAAGCTGGTCATGAGCTGGTTTAAACTGGTCATGTGCTGGTTTATGCTGGTCATGTGCTGGTTTATGCTGGTCATGTGCTGGTTTAAACTGGTCATGTGCTGGTTTAAGATGGTCATGAACTGGTTTAGGACCATCTTAAACCAGCTCAGGACCAGTTTAAACCAGCTACCATGGTTCAAAACCTACCTAACCAGCATATGCAACAGGGTGACTATGACAATAAAATAATGTCCATATTTATTTGATAGAAATGTAGCTGTTTATTGTCTAAGTTTTATTCATTCATCCATCATAGAAAGTAAAAAAGCGAGCTTTGTGTTTTAAAGAGTTTAAGTTGTTATGAACAAATACACCTCTTGGGTCATGCTGATGGTGCACTTTTAAAAAGTTTTCCTCTTGTCGATTGATTTAAAATTTGACGCGTTAGATTCAGTTTTGTGTCAACGATGTCAATGACCTCTTTAATGTTTTCATCATCTCTCTTTCTCCAGATGGGACTCGGCCCTGCCAGGCTTCACATTCTCTGAATTGTTCCTTCAGATTTCCACACGCCTCCCCTCAAACTACATCTATGGTTTTGGTGAAACTGAGCACGGTACCTACAAACATGACCTCAACTTTCACACCTATGGCCTCTTTGCTAAAGACCAGCCTCCAGGGGTGAGCATCTCCGTCTTTGTTTATGTTTTACCTCCTCTTGTGTGTCATATATCCTGTCACATCCATACATCATTCTGAAGTCAGACCTAGTTTACAGTTTGACCTCTTTAACCGACCCGACTGACAGCACTAATCATAGCAGCGCTGATAAAATCATGCCGGCCTAATATTCTTTTTTATCAGACACTGAGGTCAAGATTCGGTCAATTGTAAGCATTAAACTGAGGGCCGGGGTGTAGCACATCTCATTATGGCTAATTGTGCAGATTACCCGTCAAGCCTGGCGCTTTGCCTTTATGTGTAGGGTAGATGTGCTTGAGAGGTTTTTTCTGTTCGGTGGAAAGTTGAATCCTTCAATGTTTCTATTTTATATGATGTATATTATAGTACTCTGTAGCGGGTTCGCTAGGGTAAGGAAGGAAGAGGACGAGGTTGGCGAGTCTGACACAAACTTTTATTCCACGTGAAACAACAAAACATAAAAGTAAACAGCACATAAATCCACGGCTTTTCCTTCAGCCTGGTTCCGACGATTCACGTCTAAGAAAGTCCTTGGTTCTCTCCTGAGAGGTTTGGCAACGTGGCAGTCCGAGTCTCGTCCGTCTCTCTCTCCCCCGATTGTGCCATCCTCGGGTGTTTATATTGTCTCCCCGCGCCCTTACTGGAACGAGAGACAGGTGTTGGCTGTTTGCATTTACTCCACTCACTTACCGCTCGTCTCCTAGCTCTCTCTCCTGCCGCATCCCTCGCTACACCACGCCCCCCTCGCCACATACCCCCACCGCCTGATTCAGGCCGGGGAACCGTCCGGCCTGCAGCCCCCCCCCATTCCTGGAGAGGAAGTCGGCTACAACCATTCGCGCCCCCGGCCTGTGGACCACCTGGAACTTAAAAGGCTGTAGCGCCAGATACCAACGGGTGATCCTGGCGTTGGTATCTTTCATGCGGTGGAGCCACTGCAGGGGAGCGTGGTCCGAACAGAGGGTGAATTCCCGGCCCAGGAGGTAGTACCTAAGGGTGAGAACAGCCCATCTGATGGCCAAACATTCTTTCTCAATAGTGCTGTACTTAGTCTCTCTCTTGGAGAGCTTGCGGCTAATGTACAGCACTGGCCGCTCCTCACCCCCCACCTCCTGTGCCAGGACAGCACCCAGCCCTCTGTCCGACGCGTCAGTCTGCAACAAAAAAGGGAGAGAAAAGTCAGGAGAGTGTAATAGCGGCCCGCCACACAGGGCAGCCTTCACTTGGGAAAACGCCCGCTGGCACTGCTCTGACCATTGGACCGGATCTGGCGCCTCCTTTTTAGTAAGATCAGTCAGCGGGCTGGTGAGGTCCGAATAGTTGGGCACAAACCGTCTGTAATATCCCGCCAGCCCCAGGAACTGTCTTACCTCCTTTTTGGTCTTGGGACTCGGGCAGGTCGCAACGGCTGCGGTCTTATTAATTTGGGGCCGCACTTGCCCGTGTCCCAAGTGGAAGCCCAGATACCTAACCTCCACCCGCCCAACCGCGCACTTCTTCGGGTTGGCCGTGAGACCGGCCGCCCTCAGCGCTCCCAAAACCGCCCTCAAGTGCTGGATATGCCGCTGCCAGTCGTTGCTATAAATGATGATGTCATCCAGATAAGCAGCGGCATATGCCGTATGGGGTCGGAGGATACGGTCCATGAGGCGCTGAAAGGTGGCCGGCGCTCCGAACAAACCGAACGGAAGCGTCACGAATTGGTGTAACCCAAACGGCATGGTGAAGGCAGTTTTTTCCTTAGATAATGGCGATAGGGGGATCTGCCAGTACCCTTTAGTTAAGTCCAATGTCGAATAAAACCGAGCCGTGCCTAGCCGATCCAGTAACTCGTCGACCCGTGGCATTGGATAGGCATCGAATTTCGACACCGCGTTCAGCTTGCGATAATGCACACAGAACCTGACCGAGCCGTCCGACTTGGGAACCAAAACTATCGGGCTCGCCCAGTCACTGTTGGATTCTTCTATTACCCCCATCTCGAGCATCGCCGCTAATTCCGTCTGAACCACATTTTAATAAAAAAAAGAAAAAAGAAAGGACAGAAAAAAAAAAACAAAACCAGAAACGTCTCGATATGGTGCTGAATGAGTTTTGTGCGGCCCGGTAGGGGCGAGAACACGTCTGCGAATTCCGCCTGCAACCTGGCTATGTCCGTGAGCTGGGAGGGTGAGAGGTGATCTCCCCCCGGAGCCAGAGCGAGTGATTGCGGTTTTATATTCGCATCTGGACCCAGATCATCCTCCCCACTAATTACCGTCGCCAGCATCACGGGTTCCACCTCCTGCCATTTTTTAAGGAGATTGAGGTGGTAAATTTGACGTGCCCCGCTCCTATCTGACCGTATTACTTCATAATCAAGATCTCCTACTTGCCGTGTGACCTTAAACGGCCCTTGCCACTTGGCTAGTAATTTGGAACTCGAGGTGGGGAGTAATACAAGCACTTTTTCTCCCGGTGAAAATTTTCGGAGGTTGGTTCCCCTGTTATACAGCCGGCTCTGTTTGTCCTGGGCCTGTAACAAATTCTCCATAGATAGCCGCCCCAGTGTATGGAGCTTTGTTCTCAGGTCCAAGACATGTTGAATTTCATTCTTGCTGTTGGAGGGTCCGTCCTCCCAAGTCTCTCTCAGGACGTCCAAAACCCCTCGGGGCTGGCGTCCAAAGAGAAGCTCGAAGGGGGAAAACCCCGTGGAGGCTTGCGGGACCTCTCGCACAGCGAATAAGAGGGGTTCTAACCATTTATCCCAATTTTTGGCATCCTCGTGTACGAACTTACGAATCATGGTTTTCAACGTGCGATTAAACCGTTCTACCAACCCGTCCGTTTGAGGGTGAAAGACGCTGGTACGGACCGATTTAATGCCCAATAATTCATACAGCTCGCGTATCGTACGTGACATGAACGCCGTGCCTTGATCCGTGAGGATCTCCCGGGGGATCCCCACGCGGGAGATGATGCGAAACAGTGCCTCCGCCACACTCTTAGTGGAGATGCTGTGGAGCGGCACTGCCTCGGGATATCGGGTTGCATAATCCACTAAGACTAATGCAAATCGATGTCCTCTCGCTGACCGCTCCAATGGCCCGATGAGGTCCATACCAATTCTATCGAAGGGGACCTGCATTAGCGGTAAAGGGCGCAATGGCGCTTTTGGGGAGGCCGGAGGGTTTACCAGCTGACATTCACGACACGAGGCGCACCACCTGCGTACGTTCTCGTGAATGCCCGGCCAAAAAAATCGGGCCATGAGGCGGTTTAGTGTCGAGTTTTGTCCTAAATGCCCCGCCATAGGATTACAATGTGCCGCCTGGAAAAGCATTTCCCGGCGGACCCGTGGTACCAACAACTGGGTTGTATCTTCCTTTGTTTGAGCGTCTTGGGTCACTCGATACAACCGATCTTTTATAACTGCAAAATAAGGATAGGAGCGCGGTCGGGCAGGTTGGAGAGGTTGACCGTCCACATAGCGAACCTGTTCCCAGGCGAACTGGAGTGACTCGTCCCGGGATTGTTCCAGGGGAAAGTCATGGCGTTCCGAGAGGATTCGCCCCTCGGATCCGCTCGCTTCCCCTGTAATCGCCTCTCCTACCTGCACGAGCGCGCCGCCTCCCTGTGCCTCTGGGCCCCAAGCGACACCCGCACATAAGCACCCCAATAATTCCGCGAATGCAGGCCAATTAGTTCCCAAGATCAGCGGGTGTCGGAGGTGTGGGTTAACCGCCACCTCAACTCTATGCTTTTTTCCCCTGAATTGAATAAGGACGGGGATTAAAGGATATCTCACCACATCCCCGTGTACACACCGTACCCGAACCATGCGGCTATTATCCAATGCCCCGGGCCGAACCAGGCTTTGGTGGATGGAGGTCTGGTTACAACCGGAATCCACCAGAGCCGGGTATGTACCCCCCCTATACTCACAGGAATTTGGTACCCTCCGTTCTGACCGGGGGCAGCCTGCGGCGTGTCGGGAACCCGGACCATCGTCCCGATTTCCATCACTGGGCACCGATCGACCCAATGGCCCGGGTCTCCGCACCGCCAACAGGCCGGCCCAGGCGTCTCCGCCACCCGAGTGGCGGGAAGTGGAGCATGAGAAGGGCGCGGAGAGAGAGTGGACCCATGGCCGTCCTGGAATCCCCGGGGCGGAGCACGATACCCGCTCGTGTAGTCCCCGGGCTGGGGAAACCGTCGTCGAGGCGGCACTCATGGTGGACCGGGGGGACGGGACCTAGGAGCAGGGACAGGACGAGGAGAGGGAGAGAAAGAAGAGGGAGAGAGAGGAACAGCCTCCTGAGAGGAGAGAGAGACAGCCGGTAGGGGTTAGCCAACCCCGGGGCACACCACCATCTGGTCTTCCGCAAGCTGGATGGCTGAGTCCAGAGACGTCGGGCGGTGGCACTGGACCCACTCGGCCGTTCTCTTGGGAAGCCGAGCGATGAACTGCTCCAGCACCACGCGGTCGATGATGTCCTCGACGTCACCGTTCCCAGCCAGCAGCCATTTGCGGCAGGAATCCCGGAGCTGGTGGGCCATCCCGAAGGGACGGCCGCTTTCGCCCAGCCCCAGCATCCGGAATCGCTGACGATGCTCCTCTGGGCTACGGCCGACCCTCTGGAGGATGGCCCTCTTCAGGTCGTCGAAGACCAGGAGGTTCTCCCCCGACAGCAACGGCAGGAGTCG